>NC_058132.1:574199092-574259015 GCF_016433145.1 Gracilinanus agilis
ACAGCTGTCCTTGTGATTATATGCATAATAGTTTCATAACTACATCAAAGAATATATAACATTTTTGTATGAATCAATTTTTAATTGTTGAACTAATTTACTATTCTGCCAGGAATGCATTGGAATGAGTATCTTCATAGTCCCTGAAACATTTACCTTTTAATTAATTGTTGTTGTTTGTTTTCCAGTTTAATGTGGATTTGGTAAAGCACAGATTTAAAAGAAATATGTCTTTATGGTATAGGCCAGTGATGGGCAAACTATTCCCTGTGGGCCAGATCTCTAATCACTATATCTGGATGTGGGGATGTTGTGATTAGGGAATTGCTTAAGGTAGTGATGGGCAAACTATGGCCTGGATCTGGCCCATGGGGATTAGTTTGCCCATCACTGGTGTAGGCTAATGTAAAGGGTAAAAAGGGGTTTTGATTGGGTAAATTTTAAAAGGTTTGGTCACTAGGAATTGAATAATTATCAATCCCCAATTAAAGAATAACCTCAAGTCAAAATGAGCTTATAGAAGTTTATTTACAAATGAGTAGAGGAAGAGGAAATAAGGAAATGAGAGAGGATAAGATAGGATAAGTAATCTAACACACTAGGTAATTCTCTCCAATCTCCTAGTTTAACCCAGGAAGATCTAATTAACCCTCAGCCTAGGGAGATTCAGCCTTGAGCACCAGGACTGAAAGTCAGAGGGCTGGAGGGCCCCAGAGGTGAATGAAGCAAAAGCTTCAGTCACAGAGTCTCTTTTGAAAGGGAAGTTTCTTGAGAGGAAGTCAGGAAGATTCAGTCCTTACATTCACCACATGGAATTCCAAAGGAAAGATTTAAGAACAGTCTCACCAAGGTCTCAGGATTCCAGCTCTAGAACTCCTCCAAGTCCAAGTCATGAACAAGAAGCTAGATGCTGAGCTCACTGAACTCTCTTTTAAAGGGGCTTCTTTTGCATCACTTTCTGTGCCTTCCTCTTAGTTTATGTGTTCAATCACAACAGACAATTTTCTTAGGACTGCCCAGGAAGCAGTCAGTAAATTCTGATTAATCACTTACTCTAGCACATGTGGGTCACAGACCTCCCAACTTGTGAGTTAAGTGGAGTTGTTTACACTTCTGATGATTAGGTTTGAGAATGGGCAAGGTAGATTTAATCTTACTATCACACTTAACCTTGTTGATAGTCTTCATTTCTTCTTTTTAAAAATGTCTATTCCTGATATTTAACCATAAAAATCTTTTTTCAAGAAATGTCAAAAAAAGAAAACATTCAAAGTGCAATAAAAAGACTTTGGAGGGTATAATTACAAACAAAAATATCACCATTCACAAATTCATTTTAACAATTTCATCTTTATAACATATTTATGATAATGATCTCAAATTTATTCTTAAAAAAAACAAAGTCCTTACCTTCTGTTTTAGAATCAAGTATTGATTACAAGAAAGAAGAGTGATAAGGGCTAGGTAATGGAAGTTAAATAATGTGCCCAGGGTCATGTCTGAGGCCAAATTTGAATTCAGGGCCTCCTGACTCCAGGCCTGGAGCTCTATCTACTGTGATCTAGCTGTCTCTTAAGCTTATTCTCTATGAAACTCTAAAAAATAAATAAATAAACAAACAAATATATATATATATATATGCACATATATATATATGTATATATATATAGGCTTTACAGATAATAATCTGTAGCACTGGAAATTTGGAAAAAGATAGTGAGAAAGGTCCCATACACACAAATAGTGTTTATAACAGCAATTTAAATGGGGGGATAGCTAAGCAAATTATATTTCAATGTATGATTTTTTCCCATTTTCATACCACTATAATTTTCCAATGTCTTTCCCTACCACCAATATAAATATTTCTCATATACATGAAGTTTAATTAACCACCACCACCACCACCAGAAAAAAACAATACTTTAGTGATTTCTAACAATGTATACCTCATTCTATGGGTCTATTACATCACTTTTCCCCTAAGAAACAAGAGCATAAAGTTGACTTCTATCTTTCTCTTGAAGTCATAAAAAATCCCCACAAAGATTTATTCCTTAATAATTTTAGTCTTTTTTTCCTTTATCTTATTTTAATAATCCTATGAATTATTCTGTTCCTGATTATTCTGCAATGTCCATTCACTGAAATTTTCCTGAGTGTTTTTGAACAACATATTTTAATTTATTATAGTACAATAGCATTCTATTTTATCCAAATACCACAATTCATTCAACCCTTTAATCAATAATTCTACAAAAAAATTTAGTTAGCACCTGCTTTTTGCTAATCATGTGGACTACAAAAATCAAATATGAAACAATCACTTCTCTCAGTGCTGACCATCTATTTCCCAAATATTTCTATGCTGTTAAAAGTGCTTCCATAAATATATATATGTTTATATATATTTATGTCTGGGATTTTTCTTCATCTTTGGACTACCAGGTTAAATATATAGAAGTTAATTTACTGATTCAAGGAATAATTTGAGATAACAGAGTAGTGTCTTTTTCTTTAGCTTAATTCCAAATCATTTTTCATGAAGACTAAATTATTCATGATACCACCATTAATCCATTAATCTGACTGCCTTTCCATAGTTCCTCCAACATTTATAATTTAGATATTTTGTCAATCTGATAGGTATGAAATAAAACTCTGGAGTAATGTTCATTCAAATTACTATCAGTATTAGTGATTTGTAACATACTTTGATAAGTTTGATGATGTTTTGAATTTTTCTTTTGAAAAAATGCCTATTCAAGACCTTTCAACAGATGTTCATTGTGAACCGCTTTTGCTTTGATATCTTGAACATGACTATAAATATATATCTATATATATATATAATAATTTTCCAAATCAAATATTTATTTTCTTCTGCTGGTTCATTTCTTTTTATATGAGGTATATGTATATATATATACATATACCTCATATATATATATGTATGTATACACCATCATCTGTTTAATCTTTTATAATATTTTTTTCATGACATCTATCTCATTTTAAATTAAGTAATTTGATTATCAGAAATATATCATATCAGAATATAACAAAATATCAGAAATAATTATCTGGTAGCTAAATATATATAGATAATTTACATAGACATAAAATAGGAAGTTATCCCTAAGACATTCGTTTTCAGAGAATACTGTGAGGGAGTGAAAGTGAACTGTGAGGGGGAAGTGAAGGGATGAAGGTTGGAAGATTGGAGGAATGGGAGAAAGGAGAGAGGAAGATAGAGGAAGGGAAAGGAAGGTTGTGGTCCCCAGCCCTGAGGGGTGAAATTGACCAGAGCCCTTCAGGGGCTCAAATGAATGATCAGAGAGCAATTTTAGGGTTTATAATAGCTAGGTTTTATTTATATTAGGAAAGGGAAGGTCTAAGTAAAACTAGAAGGTGGGACAAAAGGGAAAAAGGCACCAAGAGAGAGAGATCAGGGTCTAAGAGCCTCTGGGCTCAAGAGAGCAGCCAGAGAGCCTGAAAAGACACCAAACTTTCTCTTTTATTCTTTCTCTGACACCTCCCAACAAAGGAAGGGGGAGGTGTCAGGGAAAGTTGTAGAAGGGAGTACTGGGAGTTGTAGTTTTCCAGGGCTTATAACAATTTCAAATGACACAATACATAGTTTTAAAATTTGCAAACTGGATACTGCCATGTGAAAATGTGCTACAAAGCACTAATACTATGGGAAATGCAAATTAAAAGAAACATATGTGTTCTTTTATTCCATAAAAATTGTCAAATATGACATGATAGAAAAAGTCAATATTGGTAAGACTGTGGGAAGATACTAATTATAATGGATTTTTTATCTGTTAAAATCATATAAGAAAAATGAACACTTTTGATAGAGCAAAACCTTTACTAGTAAGGAAGTCAAAGACAGAAGTAAAATTTGATGACTAAAATGGAAGGATGGAAAGGAAAAAGCATATTTATATAGCATCTCCATTGGGCCAGACATAGTGTTTTGCAAATGTTATTCCATTTGACACAAACAAAAATCCGGTGAGATAGTTTATATTATTATTTTGATTTTGCATTTGAGTAATCTGAGGCAGATGTTAAGTGACTTGCCTAGAATCATACAGATATAAGTGTCTGATACATATATATACCAGTATCCACAAACAAATAGATTAAATTAAGTCATTTTAGAGATGATATAATACAATCTTCTAATTTTATATGTAATTGAAGCCTAAAGATATGAATTGATTTGTATAAGCTCATGCAGAAAGTAAGCAGCAGACTGAGGAATCTAATCCTGGTTGCTATGCTCAAATTCAACAATTTTCTAATTGCATCATATTATTTATGTCTATGTCTAAGAAAATTCTGAAAACAAAGTGAGTGGCCACCAAATAAGGAATTTCTCAAAAAAATATAGTATATGAATGAAAGGAAATAGTATGTGTTATAAGAACTTATGAAAAGGATATTTTTAAAGAAGTATTAAAAAATTTCATAAATGGCTACAAAATAAAATAAAGAGATCCTAGACAAATATGTAATGACTACAAAAAATGAAAAGATTACTTAAAGAAAGATGAACTCTAAGTGAGAGAAAATCTGATGAATATCTGGAAGAAGAGATAACACAATATCTCCCTTCACTATCATCAGAGATGGGAAATTACCTTGAAAGAATATTATATATTTTAGGTAATGATTCTGTATTATATAAAAATGAATATACTCATTATCTTAATTTGCTTAACTATTTATGCAATAAAACTGTATGAGATTGACTCCAATTACTAAGAGCACAGAATGACAACCCTGTAGAATGACCAATAATAACCTCAACAGTGTCAGTGAATATGGAAACCATTTTAAAAAAAAAATATATATATATATATGTACATATATATATATATAACCCTTTGTCTTTGTTGTTTGTTGTTACTTTCTTTGCAACTGGCAATACATTACTCACATTTCTGGAGCATTCCATCCATATACTGACCAAATATCTCCCTGACTCTGCTCCTTCCAGCCCCTTTCCTCACCTCCCTTCATTAGAAAAATATTTATTGAGCTGCATATTCTCTTAAGATTTTAGTTCCTTGTTAATAGAGTAGGAACTCCACATGCATTTGTAGACCCTTGGTTAATAAAGGTTATTCTTGATTTTACAGACACTATATCTCTTGTTTTTCTTCCTATTCTGGGAAAGTGGGATAAAGGTCTCAAAAGGTTCTGTGCTTGTCACTCTGCCCCAGGGTATTTGCTCCCCACCATGGGAAGAGAGAAATAATTTCCTGAGTTCATGTGTCAGTTTGTGACTATATGTTTTCATGGTATTGTTTTTCCTTCTGAAAATGAAAGTTTGATTCAGTAGAGTGTATATGTAGGAAATAATAGAAGTAAAGAAAAAAGGCATCATTAAAACATGTTTTAAAATTTTACCTGTCTATATCACATGACCAAAATTTATTAGAGAATATTTCATGTTCTCATATATTTATACCATTTTTTCTATATTCTGCATCTTGGATATTACATATTTTTCAGGACATTTCCTCGATTTCTCCTAATTAACTGTTTTTAAATTTTTAACCTGAATTGATTTCTTCTACCCAAAATAATTTTCAATTTAAGTGATGGAAACTATTTTTTCTCCTAAAATAACTTTTACTCATTATGTTTGTATGTCCTCCAATTTACCAAAGTATTTTCTATGATGTAGTATGCAGGAATGAAAAAAATTGTTTGGACAAGATTAGGTAAGGAAGAATATGATCTCCCTAGTTCTGGTTATTATTGCTTTCTTAATTTTGACTGAGATAGCATTAGTTCTTATAGAATGTCTATCACATGGTTAATGTATAATGATATTATACTTCACTAAAACACCATTGTTAATTTTCTAATTCTAATAAACTACTGCTAGGAGAATCTTTTTTCCTTGTAGAATGTTTTTTCCCCTTGGTTTACTGTTAATCAAAGCATAATAATTTACTTTATTCAACCCCAGGTCTCCTTACTCCACATGTAGGCTTCTTTTTATCCTGTTACACTGAATCCTTGATCTAGTTTACTAGTGAGAGATAACATAAACAGAAATAAATGGTCAAGAAAGATGACAATTGTTAAGAAACCATTGATTTTCCAATTAAAAGGTTAATGGAAAGAGAAATAAAATGAAAGAGGAGGCAGGAAGAAATAAAATAAGAGTATAGAAGAAGGTAAGCTTAGGTCAGTGGTTCCCAAACTTTTTTGACCTACCTCCCCCTTCCCAGAAAAAATATTACTTAGACCCCTGGAAATTAATTTTTTTTTAATTTTAATAGCAATTAATAGGAAATATAAATGCACCTATGGCCATTACCACCTCCCTGTATTGCTGAAGCACCCACCAGGCAGCAGTAGCGCCCACTTTGGGAATCAGTGGGTTAGCTGATCCTCACTAAAACAACAATAAAATGTTATTTTATTGTGATGCTCTAGAATTACAAATGAGAGAACAATATCATCTCTAAAGAAAATGAATTTTATAACACCAAAGAACCATGTTGGTCACAAATAAGCTGAAGCAAGTTATCAATGATAAACCATGTACAAGAAGTAGAACAAAAGATATAATCAAAGATAGACATGGGAAAATTTGGAGAAGAATATAGTTCAATCTGGTAGTAAATGAGAGTAGGTCAGAAGGGATTGAGTCTTCTGACTAAATAGGAATTTCCAAAGTATTAGGACTTCTAGATTAGAAACCCAGAAAATAGAGTTGCTGCTGTAAGAATACTGTGGGAATGTAATAATGACTTTATTAAAATCAGATCATATAATCTGAATTAAATCAAAGATTTTATCAATTCCATGCTGATATAAACATTCCAGGGGTATATTTTTAAATTATGAGAATATTGCAAATCTCATTCCTTCTGTTGTTTCAAGAAGTTAATATAAATAGAAAATGTTTGTAATATTTAGGAAATGACCTTTTTCATTGTTACTTTGTGAAATAGTATACATAAAAATAACACTTTAAAATTTTTAAGCAATTGAGAATTTTTTCAATCTTCATAATATTTTAAAGGCTCTAAAATATAATTCTATTTTTATCTTCAATTGCCTTAGTTTGTTTGATTTTATGGGAGAAGGCAAAAGAGTGTTCTTAAGAAAAGATGAAGCCAAAAACTTTGATGTTTACATGCAAAGCTATCTCCATATATGATTGGAACTTTGACCGAATTTAATGGGAGTTTTTCACCAGTGTTAAGAGTAGAATAGTCCCATTGGAATTTTATGGATTTAAGCTTCAGGCTTCAAATTTTCCTTCCTACTAGTCACTCAAGTTTCATTTATGAAGTTATCAGTTTTCTCTCTCTTATCAATATACATTTATTTATGTACTATACAGTCTAGTTGTCCCATTTTTTTAATCATAGCACTCTAAGTAATGCAGTTCCCCAGTAATCAGAGGCTACTTCCATTTGCTCTGGAGCAAAGAAAATCTTTCTTGTTTGCAATGCAATTGTCAGCATTTTCATTGACAAACTGATCTTTTTATATCTGCCTAAAAGCTCTGCTTACTTCAGCAGTCTAGGGGAGAAATATATTTTTTCTTCACTGTATATTTTTGGAATTGCTGCTTGAAAAATCTTTTTTAAATTATTGAGAAAATTACGTTTTCAGAAATGTATGCTAATTAATTCTTTGGGTTAATTTGCTGTGCTTTTGTTTTCATTCAAAACTTTATATTACAATCAATAAAAAGTTAAAAAGTTAAAAGTTTGGTGACAATATAGGTTTTTGGGTTAAAAGACATAAAGCATTTATGATTATTTCTTGTGGATCTATAGTAACTCTTTTTGACAATTTCAAATTTGGGAATGGTGATGAGAAGAGAATAAAAAAAGTTAAATTATCTCTATAATTATCATTTAAAAGTGCCAGCAAGATAAGAAAAAATTGATATGAATTTCTGAAAAGTGACATATTAATATATATGTATACATATGAAAAATATATATTTAAATTATAGTTCAGAGGCAGCTAGGTGACTCAGGGGATTGAACCCCATCGTGTTGGGTTCAAATCTGGCTTCAGATAATTCCTATTATCTGTGATTCTAAGCAAGTCACTTAACCCTCATTGCCTAACCCTTACCACTCTTCTGCCTGGGAACAATACTTACTTAGTGTTGATTCTAAGAAGGAGGGTAAATGTTTATATATATACATATATATGTATAGTGCAACTGTATCTTGAAATCAATCTATCATTGATATAAAAATGTTGTTATAATTTTTATACATGGAGCATACATTTTAAAATAAAAAAGTTAATGAGCTCATATCATACATTAAAAGTTATATAGTATTTCTTAGGATAAAATCATATTAAATATGAATACCATGGATTTTTGAAAACATAATTGTGAATAAAATTTATGCTCAGGTTTATCCTAACAGAGCCCAACTGAGATAATATGATTTCCCTTTAAACACAGGACATCCTAAATCAACAATCCAGATTATTCTGAAATTAAGATTTCTAGAGTACTGTAATTCTAATTCACTGGAAATCACACACCACCTCATGATTCCCCTCTCCCCACATATATTTTAGTATTTGATGTTATACTGACTCCATAGACTAAGAACTTATTTGAGTTTTTTAAGGAAATCAAATTTAATATCAGAGTATATAAATGTCCAGAGTAAATAAAATGACTTTGGTTTTGTCTGTGACAGTCAATTTCACAGTAACTAACCATACTTGCATCGTCCCTGTCCCATATTTATTCCTTAAAGAAGTGTATAGATTAAATGAGTGCAAATATACTACTTAGTATTCAAGCCCTTCATTCATTCATAGACTCCTCAAGTTGAAAGCAACATTAATGATAATCTAGTCCAATTCAATCATTTAACAAATGCATAAACTGATGTCCAAAGAGATTAGGAAATATATATTCATTAAGTCATTTATTCAAATGAATATATACTAAGTGCCTTCTGCATATAAGTACAACTGTTAAGCCATGGAAGATGATCCAAAGGTATAAAAGACATACTTTGCCCAAAAGAAGTTAAAATAAACTCAAATACACATAAGCAGAGAATGCATCATACATGTGGATTACCTAATATCTGATAGACGAATTTAAATTGGAGAAATGTTACTTCTGGTGAGATTGGCCAAAGAACTAGTATTTGAATTTCTTCTTGAAAGCCTGGTAAGGGTGGAATTTAAAAGAATTTGTAAAAAGGAGAGGAATTATTGAAGGATGATCATGAAAAGACAAGATAGAAATGTAGAAAGGTAGAAGCTGTTATAAAAATGCTAAGAGAGTGGCAAATATATTAAAGATGAGACTACCTTGTTTAATAATTTTATCTTATAGATATTGATGAGATACCCATTAAATTTTCAGATGATAATAAGCTGGGAGGAATAGCTAACAAAATGAACAAAAGATCATATAGTAGAGGTGGGAAGAAGAGTCAAAGGTGATCTTGAATTTTCTAGTTTGGATTAAGTAGAAGGATAATGAATTTAGATATAAACACATTGACTTTGTTCTACCTCTTTGAAAATAAGAAGGAAATGCCTAGTAGGAATTTGTAATTAATGCACAAAGATTTGGGAGAGATATGAGTATTAGAATTTACAGATTAGAGTGACCTGAATAAAGATGATATTAAAGCTATGCTAAAGTTAAAGAAGATCTATAAGAAAGCGAATACTAAAATTAGACTAATATTAAGATTAGTGGGGAGGATGTGAACAATGAATGAGGGAAAGATTTGTCAAAGTGATAGAAGAAAATCAGGATACTTGTATTGTAGAAATCAAGGTGCCATCTGCAAGGACAAAGAGTGGAAGAAACTATTTGTTTGCAAAGGTTGGAAGTTAGAGAGAAGCCCATTTCAGACTAGAATTTTTAACAAAGAAACAAAATTGTATTGGTCCTCATAGCTTGTCCAGTCTAATGCTAAACATAATATGAACCATTCCCCACGAATCTGAAAAACTCATCCAGTCTTTTCTGGAAGACATCCAGTGAAGAAATAACTACCCACCAGGAATTACTGTAGGAAATTTTTCCTTATACACAGCTTTTCTTATTTTCTGTAATATTCACACACTTCTCACAGAACCCCATAAAGCCACACAAAATAAGTCTAATATAGACAGTTCTTGCTTTAAATAAGTGCACCTTTTCACAGATCTCTATGTAAAAATCACTTGCAATGTGAATTTGTAACTAACCTGGAGAAGGGAGGGATGCAGGCAGATAGGAAAGGAGCCCCACGGATTTGGAGAGAGGGGGGCAGCACTGGATTCAAGAACACGTTGGCTCCAGGGACTAAAAGCAAGAACAATTAGAAGAACTCTCTGTGTTGGGTCCAGCCAAGAAAGGAAAACATATGAGGGGCAGACACAGTGGGAACAGATTCAGACAGACAAAATTAGGGGTTCAGGCATAGACACAGGATCTCTAAATGAAGAGGAAGAGAGACATGTGGGGGTAGTAATGGATGCAGGTGGGTAAAGCAGGCAAAACTCTATCCCCTGTTCTAGAGGTCTCTCCCAGCCCATCCCTTCTCCTTTTACTTGGAGGTTTTGTTTGTTTTATTTTGGGGTGATCAGGAAGCCAGGGAAGGCCACAGAGTGTCTAGAGAGAGTGGCAGGATCTGAGAGAGAGCACAACAGTATACAGTAAAGTTACCATAGATATTGTTTGGAATGTGAATTTTGTACTTAAAGTCGAATTTACAATAATGTGATTATATAAAGCAAGAACTGCCTGTACTTATAGCATAAGACTTCTAAAAACTTTCAAGTAGCTATCATCTTCCTTGCATGTATTCACATTTCAAGGCTTACATCCTTGATCCTGTACTTACATGGCGTGCTTTAGTCTTCTCATTTTCATAGTCATTCTATGAAGCAGACTCCAAAATGTGGAATACAAGAATGAACACATTATTTTAGACATTCTCTGACCTTGCCCTGGATTATATGCTTCTCTAATAGCAACTCAAGTTCACGTATAATATTTGAGTTTGGCACTTCACACGTTTGCCTCATTCATTGCACTGAAACCTTGAAATCTTTTCCATACAAGTAAATTGTTTTTGGACCATATCTCCCCAGTATTTTGTGTGTTTGATCTTTTTTTTTTAAAAAAATTCACATAAGAATTCATATTTCTTTCAATAAGTGTCATCTTGTTATCTTCTTCCTGCAAGATAACTTCTGCCCTGGAACTTACTCTTTCTTCAGCACTCTGAACTTGATGCAGCTTTCTCTGATTTAAGGGTGGAGGACTCCTGCTAGAACCTCTAATTAAAGAGGGTTCCCTGGCCAGTCATCCCTCCATTTCTTATTTAGCTGCACCCCCTCTGGACTTCTATATCAGGGCCTCATGCCCAATTCTCCCCAACATACTAAATGATTTTCTACCTTTCTTTCCAATTTTGTCTTCTTCTGTTGAAATTTTAAGCTCCTTATGAATAGAAATGGTCTTTCTTTTTGTATTTGTATTCCAATACCTAGCACAATTCATGGAACCTAATAAATATTTTAAAATTGCTAGTTGACTTTACTTGTATGATGGTAAGAATCCAATGGACCTTAACTCTTTTATTAAATGTGGTAGTTATCTGTCTCAGCTTTAAGTTATCTTCGAATTTTAGACATAACATTTATTGTTTCATTCAAATTAATTTTTAAAAGATGTTGAACAACAGAGAGTTAAGGACAAATTGTCCTTAACTACAAAGAGTTGGAAGAATCACTACTATGAAAGATGTATTTTAAAGAAAACTTTAAAAGACTTAAGACTCTTGAAAGTTGATGAATGAAATGACCAACCATGATTCTGAAAGACCAGTGAAATATATTACCTATCTTACTCCTGACTCAATATGAAGAGCAAGTTACATATTTTTTTGAAATGGCAAATATGGAAAATGTTTTTGATTAATTATGTGTATTTGTTGTAAAGTTTTTTTATATTTTATTTTATTTTTAAATGAAGAAGGGGATGGGAGAAAGACAATGAATTCTTGTTAATTGAGAATGACCAAATTTTTCATGGACGTTGAATTTTGTAATTAGGTGGTCCTTTAAGAAATTAGAGTCAATGAATAACGAAAAAGGAAGTTTAATAGAGAGTGTATTCATCCAGCAAGAAATCTCATTCTCATTCATGCCTTTAACCTACCTGTAAGAGGAGAGAGAAAAGGTGTTTTATTTTCATGCTAGTCATTTCTTTTACCCTACAGGTTTGTCAATTCCAAAGCATTTTTGATTGGATGTGGTCAGGATAGAGTACTCAGTACCCAGAATAGTGTATATAGTTGATATAGCATCATTTCTCATACCCTACACCATATTCCTCACTGGATTATTGAACAGAAGCTCCAATTTAAAAATCTTTACTCTGACTGGACTGTTCTAATTATGTTTGTATTTGATTTTCATTTAAAAACATCTCCTTTAATTTAAAACTTTATTTGTGTTAAATATAGTTTTAAAATCTCTACTGTTCTCAAATCCTCTTTTATACTCATTCCACATATCTACTTTCTTGTCAAGCCTTGTCATTTCTACATTCATATATTTCCTCTTTTTCTTCTGCCCACCACTTAGCATCACTTTTGTTCATGTTTATTTGTCACCATACAACTAGCTTATTGAAATTTTCTTCTTGTTTTTCTTACTGTGTCAAGTTTTCCAACACCCCAATCCATCCTCCACTTAGTAGCCAAAGTTCTAAAATTCTAATAAAAGCAATATCTGACAACTTCTTCCCATGCATATCCACCCCTATCCCTATACTATTCTCTGATGAACTCCTTTTACCTTCAGGATCAAATTTAAATTTTTATTTGGCTTAGAAAGTCCTTCATTATGTGGTGCCTTCCTACTTTTTGTGTCTTTTTATACTTTAATTTCTTTACTATATCCTCTACAATCAAGTGACAATGGTTTTCTTATTGTTCCTCAAACATGTTCCTCCATTTCCTTACTTTGTGCCTTCTTAAGTTTCCTTCCTTTACTACCTAGCTTCCAAGGCTTTCTCCAAGACTAGGATTAAATCCCACTTTTTGAAAAAGGTCTTTCTAATACATAGCCTGCATTCCTCAATTGCCAATGCCTTTAAGCCAAAATTCCCTCTCATTTGCAATTTGTGTCTTGTTGGTATATGTTTTTTACATGTTGTCTTCTACATTAAAATGTGAGGTCCTTGAGTGCAGGGATAGTCATTTTTTTAACTTTCTTTTTTAATGCTAGAGGTTAGTAGGTTGCCAGATACATAGAAATGTCTTAATTGACTCTTGTTACTTTGGAGTATATATCCTTCAATAATAACATTAATAACAATAGCTTACATTTATATGATTTTTTTTAATTTTTTTAAACCTTTAACTTCTGTGTATTGTCTTATAGGTGGAAGATTGGTAAGGGTAGGCAATGGGGGTCAAGTGACTTGCCCAGGGTCACACAGCTGGGAAGTGTCTGAGGCCAGATTTGAACCTAGGACATTTATATGATTTTTAAAGTCTGCATGGTGCTTTACAAATATTATTACCATTTACAATCACAACAAACTTGGGAAATAAGTTGTTATATCTCCATTTTACAGATGTGGAAACTAAGGAAAGTAGAGATTAAATGAATTGATCAGGGGGACATACCTAGCAGGATCCCAAAAAAAATCCATGTTATTACCCCCCTTGCTTGAGAACAATTATTTCCTATTTAGGCTGTGATACCTAGAAAAAAAAATAAACCTTTGGAAAATCTTACTGAGTAATATAATTAAACTTTAAATTGAGACTAGCTAGATATAATACTTCTCTGGCATTCATATACAAAGAAGACACAGAAATGCATGAGTAATAATATGTAATGGAAAGAAAGCAGAGACCTTAGGAATATAATATATGTATATATCTCTTATATGTATAATTCAAAAATCATCTAATATTATGAAAACTCCAAATTATAATATTAAATTTTGTTTTCTCTGACCAATAAATCAATACTTCAATTTTTAAAATAACTAAACAAATATATATATATAAAATCAGTGCTAATTCTGCACAGCATATCATATTGCAAATCATCTTAGAATTGAATTGCTATCAGAATTCACAAAGGTTGCATTTTGTTACAACATTAAAATTTTTGTGTGTAATTATTTTTATCCAACTAAAATAATTATTCCTTGGGCATCTGACATGCAGAACTTAATGGGTACTTCAAATGATTAAATGTGCATTTTTATTCTTTATTTTCATAATCAAATACTGTTCAGAGAAAAACGTGACAAGACATCAAGAGTCATTACAAAAGTAATATCTCTAAAAGACAAAGATATGCCTAAATTTTCAAATATCTTCCCTTGGTGAATGTACTCCGCTCTCAATCATCCAAAGACTGATTTTTCAGTTTGGAAATTAACCAGCCATTTCACGGCTTGGCAACTACTCATCCAGGGAATGGACAGGACCAATAAAAAGGAGTCAAAACTCAAACCAGTTCATTTGGATACTTCTTTTAAGTGCTTGTAAAAGCTTGTGTGCTAAAGGAGGCAGAAACTCTTGGCTAAAATGAATTTTGACTGTAGCTTTTAATTTATCCATCATATCCATGTTCCCCATTACCACAAATAACCAAGAATTATCTATAGCAATGAAACAAGCATTTAAAATGTCTTTTCAGAAGAATTATTCTTATCACTAAATATTTTAAAGACTTTTCATAGAGCTCTGTACATCCTGCTTATAACTGCCATATCAAATGAAAGGCTGTAACAAATTTAGACTTTAAGAATATAAGAATTAGAATTGAAGGTACATTAACTGTTTGAAACCATTTAGTCTACTCTGGCAGTCATGTTATGTATGCTAGCTGCCTAAAATAATTCATTAAGACTACAAGATCTTTATTAATTTTGCCTTTTACACTCTAAAGGTGTCTAAATATAAGCCCAATTACATATGAAAATAAAGAGGAAAATTCTGTATTTGAGCCTTATTTAAACATAATTGTATATTTGAACCTTTTTTATACATAAATGTTAATGGTATTCATTTTCTGTTTTGTTCTAAGGATCATGGAAATGTGGACATAGAATGTTTATAGAACCCTCTGGGTTTTCACAAATAAATTATTGTTTAAGAGTGATTTCAGGTAACCTCACTTGGTAAGACTATTTGAAAAGAGCAACACTGAGTTTTGCTTTTGTAGCAATCAACAGATTAATCATTAATCACTTAGTGAGGGCCTGCAATTTGTAGGATGCTGGGCTCCCAGTACACTTGGATCACTGAAACAAAATCAAGAAGCAGCCAAGTGATTCAGTGGATAGAGAGTCAGGACAAAAGACAGGAAGTCCTGGGTTTAAATATGGCCTTAGATACTTCCCAACTATGTTTCCCAGGAAGTCTTTTAATCACATCCCCCCCAAAAAATTGCTTAGCCCTTACTGCTCTTCTACCTTGGAAACAATACTGTGTATTGATTCTAAAATGGAAGGCAAATGTTAAAAATGTTTAAACCCCAAATCCAAAGAGATCTTCATCTTTAATTTATCTTTTACCAAAATAACATTTTTCATACTCAGAGCCAGACGATCTGCAGTTGGAGGTAGGAAAAGAAAGGACTTAGAGCCATTTATTATTAATATTCTTCCCTTATTGTAGAGTTGAGTCTTCCAGATCAAGTAATCCTTCCTTTTCTTGGGATTCAGAGAATGTCTGCAAGACCAGGAATCCATTGAATTAGTATCCAGGCTCTGACACAGATTAGCTTTGTGAAGCTGGACAAGCCTCATCTCTCTCATTTCCTTTGCTTTAATCTTTCAAATGGAGATGGTAATGCCTGTTCTTTGCACCCCAGTGATTCTACAGAATTAACTACAATAATATATTTGCACGTGATCCTTAATTCTAAAGAATAATCATGATGATTGTTCTATTAGGTTTTATTTAATTAATTTAAACATTAATTGGGCAATGTGCAGAGCAGGGTTAGTCTCTGTGGGTGCTTCAGAGATAAATATTACATTGACTTTCTCTCTATAATTCATAATCTCACCAAGAATTATGCTTACTGAACAAATAACCATTGAAGATTATAAGTATAAGACAGTACATAGTGCCAGGGAGATAGAATTATGGAAGAATATTCTCCAACAGAAGGGATGAGGGAAGCTTTCTTTTCCACACTGAAAAATTATGGCCTTTAAAAACTCTAATTATAGCTTCTTCTCATTGTTTCTACTATCTCTATGATAATGGAAGAGAAGCCAAATGTTGCAGGGCAAAGAATACCAGTCTTAGAATAGGGAAGGAAGACAAGTTATCAAGCACTGCTTTAAATATATTCTAGCTATATAATCAAAGAAAGGCACATAACCTCCTAACTGGCCACTGAGTCACTTAGCTGTCCCCTGAGTGGTTCCTTCAGCAGATCCCCAGATGTCTTTTAAGACTCTAAATTATGTACAGATTGCTGATCTGCCCCAATAGAGAAAGTATCCACAATTGAAGTTTTCCACACAACTGAAATGATATGAAAGAAAAATAGAAAAAAAAAGGAAGAGAAGAAGTAATGATAATGTACTCTGGAGAACCTGATAACAAGATCAACACTTTTACAAAAGCTTTTATTTAAAAAAAAAACAAAGACCAATAAGTATTTATTATTAAGTGTCTAGAACTGAAATTGTTCTAAAGATACAAAGACCAAAATAACATGGATCTTGCTCTTAGAAAGCTTATATTATATTAGAAGCAAAATCAGGTAAATTCCATAATTCCTCAAAGCTCAATACCTTTTCATTGGAAGAATGATGTATTTGTTATATTTCTAACTTCTACCTTTCACTCACATTAAAATTTATCACAATTATGCTGAAGACTGTAAGGGTCAAATGGAGAAAAATAATTATAAATGTTCTTGCATATGTTCCCTATCCATTGTCCTATCCCAAAATCTCCTGTCAATTACGGTAATATTTTTGGGTGACTCACTGTGAAAGGTGATTGCTAGATATTGACTTATTTCTACTGAATGATCCTTTAGTTTTAGAAAACTCGGCTTATAAATATTCTTTTGGAACTATGACTATAATGTGTCAATCACCAATCATATTTTATGAAGTTAAATATTCTTATTTTTGGCAACATTTGACTTGTAGGAATATAGCCACAGATTAAACTTTTTCATAGTGAATGATTACTAGGCTTATAAGCTAATCTATTAGAGCAATTTGAAATATTGTTATAATATCTATTACTTTTACCAAGTGTTTCCTTGAAGAAACTGAAGATAGTATGTGAATATTTATCATTCAATGCCATCTGAGTCAAACTGAAATAGAAATGCACATCTTTAACATTCAGACAAAATCCAGCAGCACAAATATTTTCAGCTCATTTTTTTCCTCTCTTGATACAATGATGAAGATGGGTTGGTTAAAATGTAGGTTATGATAATGAAATAATCTGATGTCATTTTATAAGCTTTTTTTTATTAACAGTAACAAAAATCCAGAACACATATATGTGTTTGTGTATATACATATTTATATACATATATACACACATAAATACATATGCATTCACACAAAAAAATTTGCTGGGTATATTCCTGTAAGTGCTTTTATAACTGGCTGTACATGCCGACCCATAGGAGCAAAGGTGCAAAACAATACACAAACGTAACCTTAATGATGTTTAAAGCCATATCCTATGAGGCCGAGTTTAAATTTTTCAATCAGTCCAAATAATTTGAAGTCAAATTTTATAAATAGGGCAAAAGATTCTGCTAGCAACGGCATGTTTGGTCATCAAAGAGATTAAAATAGAAGATCATAAGACTGTTAACTTTTATGAATTTTGAATTTGTTCAGAGGGCAATTCTGAAAGAGGAGTTAATAAAAAGGATGTTTTAAGCAATAACCATATTTGCAAATGCTATATTGCCTCACAAAAGACCAGTTTGAAAAACCATGTTTATATAAATTTTCAAACTTGTATATTTTTAAGAATATTATAAAAGTTAATCTAGTTTTAGACCTTTTGTGTCTGAAAAAAGATCTTGTAGTTTAAATCGAGTGGAAGATCAAAATAAATTCATGGTGTGTTACAGCAATCATAAAATAGCTAATATAATTAGTCACATTGAGACAAACTGGCCAGGAAAGTAATCACTCTACTGGTGCTCTTTCTGAAAATACTTTTAAAAATATTTTTAAAACCATCTAAACTATTACTTTCAGTTCTTTTGGGCATATTTTAGAAAAGGTGTTGATAAATTTGTGAGTATGCAGAAGAAGGTGAGTAGGATTTTGAGAGGCCTTAAGATTATGCCATATGTGACTGAGTAGCAAAAAGTGGGAACGTTCACCCCAGAAGATGGAAAATAGAAGGTGGGCATGTTAGTCATCTTCTACTGCTTTAACAACTGTCATGAAAGATTGATTAGCTTCATTCTGCCAGGTTCTAGAGAGAACAAAACCCGGAGTAAAAGGATAGATGGGTTCCTGATGTAAGAAAATATCTCAATAGACTTGTTCCAAAATGGAATGCAGTGACTGGGTCTAGGAATGGAGTTAAAAGGAGAAAGTGGTGTTCCCTCAACAGTTATCTGTAAATAATGACTAGAAAGAGGATAATTTTCTAAAAAATGTGTTATTTGTTTTTAAGGAGAGGAACTGCTCTTGTGATTGCATTGAGAGAAGAACATCCCAGCTAAAGAAATTCCCTTTGATAGTGTCTAGTAACTCTTTCAATTCCCCAGAACTTTGGAAGGTGAAGTTCATCCACATCTTTCACTTTTGCATCTGCTTCATTTCCAGAAATATCATTCACCCCCTCTTAACAAGCCAGTCTTTCCTTATGACACAGAATAAAATGGGTTTGGGGGGAGAGAGCTAACAGTTCAGAAAAAATCACACAAAATATCAATCCAGTCTGCCATTTTTGAAACTTTTTTTTAGCATAATTCCAACATTTCCATGAATGATAGCACAGAGTGTCTGACTTTTGTAGGTCTTCTAATATTGTCTATTGCCATTTTATTGAATTTGTTACTTTGGTGAGTTTGAAATGAAACATTCCAGTTATTTGTATTTTCCTTTCCCTTACTATAATTGATTTGGATCAGTCTTTCAAGCAGTTACAAATGCTTTGGAGTTCTTCCTTTGTTGATTGTTTATTCAAATATTTGGATAACATACCCATTGTGAAATGGCACTTGGTCTTACATATTTACGTGAGTTCAGTACAAATCTTGAATATGATACCTTTAAAAGAGACATTTGATAAAAAGCTATTTTCCCTCAACAACTCTCCTTCTTTTCCTAGTTGCAGTGATTTGGGGGAAATTATTTATATATACTTTTAAAAAATATTTCAAATTGATTATTTTTCATATTTTTATATATATTTATGTGATGTGTATATGTGCTTGCTTCTTTTCCTTATTAGTTAAGAACTCTGCCTCCATAATTATGTTATCTGACACATATTTTTTCTAATTTTCATACTGTGATTTTTAATATTTATATTAAATATTTAATGATCACTTTCAATAGAATGGAAAGAGATTTTTTTTAGTTTGGGTTTGGATTAAAATAGATTTGCAGGTCTTGTCCAGTTCAGGGATTCTGTGTTACTGTGGGGTCTGGGTCAACAGACAAAATTCTTCAAATACAATTTCAAATGAACTCTTCATTCTCTAAAGTTCTTTAAGTCTTAATACATCCCCCATATATTCAGTATGTCTCTTCCAGTAAGAAAACAATAGCATTTCTAGCATAATAAACGTTTTAATGGCAAGCCCCTTCATTTTCTAACCCAGAAGGATAAAAAGTAAATCCAAAATTTTTAAAAATATCTCTGATAAGAGTTGCCATGCATGGTAGTAGCATTATTATTTTTAAAGATGCAATTTAGATTTGAAAAGAAGTTCTTTTAGTAAGCTCTTGAGATTCTTCTGATAACAGTCATGATAATATAGTTTTGTTTTTTAAAGATCTGAAATTGTTAAAGTTGTAGCATCTTTCTTTTTAAAATATGAATAAGAGATATAACATGACATGTTACATATGCTTTTAGCGCCTGCTTTTTGAGAAGGTTAAGTAGAAGATTCCAGGGTTATTTTTTGATGACCATACAAAATGATTCAAGAAGAAAAAACAAAGCAAGCATATTTTTCTTGTTTCAGATGGTTTAAGGTGAAGAACAGAGACCCAGATTTGCTGGGTTGTTAATACTAGAGTACCTGGGTTATATAATATCTGCAGTAGAAAGGATCATATCTATAAAAAATATATTTTTCCCCTTATACTCCTAACAACTTTATAGAAGGTTAAAATAAAGTTAGTGTGCTTTTATGTGCATTAAACATATTTATATTTTGTATGTATATGTGACTCTCTTTGGATAAAAGGATCCTCACTTGATTTCATTTTACCTTAGAAACATCATATGATTACTTTCACCATCTTCATTCTTATTGACCTAAGAAGCTCTAAATAGAGAGAGCACTTAGTTATATTGCATTTACTATTTCCAGGTCTATTGCATGGAGAAAATCTCTCTTCCTTTGTCTCAAGATGGTGTGAAAGAAAACTCCAAAAGATGTTTCCCTTGAAAACTTAGATCAAAATTTTAAACATTTGTGTTTAAATCTTGACTTTTATTGCTGCAATTGTGACCTTAGAAAAATCAATTGTTCCCCAGGTCCAGGTTTATTCATCTGGAGAAAAGAGAAGTTTGTATGTGGAGATCACTAAAGTTCCTTCTTAGTTTAAATAATATTTTCCATAATAGTTTATTTTTGTTGTGCACATCTATATCTACCTATACATCTAACTCTATATACCTACATATAACATAAGCATACTACATAAATATATACACATATGTATATGTAAAGATGGATACGAGTTTTGTATGTATATGTATACACATATATCCTGGTTTTACAATGCATGCTAAAAAAACGTTCAGCAAATGAAATATTTAATTGAACAAGACTGCAAAAGTGCAAATGAAAAGAAATAAGGAAATTTTACTTAGCCAATTTCTAGCTTCTTTGTCTTTTCATATCCCATTCTCTTTTATCTGAACTCTTTAAACATTTCCCTACAGAATATTTTTTTCAAACCATTTATCACTTTTGAATTTCTTTCTTTTGACTTCTTCAAAACTTCTTATAACTATGTAATTCAAAATGGACATGGCAGTAGAAAAAAGGTGTAAATTCTGATGATAGGAACAATACCTTTTCATTTTAAAATATCCTCTCTTTGAGGATGAAAAAATACTTTGTAAAATATTGGTTTTGTTCCCATAATGTCAGAAATACAGATGTAGCATAAATTAATGCTAAAAACTTGATATAGATGCCAGAGTGTCCTGAATTCAAGTGCTAACACATAATCTCTGTTGACATTAGCAAGTTACATAAGTTCTCAGTACTCCAGATAACTTTTAGTCTTCAAATCGTGGAATTGTATTTCCATCCATAAATGGAGATATCCCAAAAGTTATTCCTTACACCAATGAAATTGGAGGTGCCAATTTTTTGAAGAAAATCAATGTAGACATTCCCTTTCTCTTTTTAAAATGGATATTCTTAAGAATATGAGTGATTAGATGTACCCAACATGGACTCATCCAAGTGAGAAGATCCTTTATGATTGCCATTTTAGAAGTCAGAGAAGAGTTTCTTGATTGGAACATTTTTGGAATTATATGCTAAAACAAGTCTTGAACCTGCAGATGTTCAATGTTTTGTCTTCATGATCTATGGCTGGGAAATGACTCCTGAGTTATTGGAAGTGTTACTGAAACTAAACAAACTAAACATATTTAATGCATGCTGACAGTCAGCTGATTGTCCTTAAAGAAGTGTTAGTTTGTCAGCATAGTCCAGAATATATTCTTTAGAAATGCTTATTACATATGTTTTATCAATTTGTTCCAAAACCCTTATTTTGCATTATTGGGGGAGCTAGGTGGTACAGTATATAGAGTATCTGGCCTGAAGTCAGGAGGACTAATCTCTGAGTTCAAATCTGGACTCAGGTGTGTGTTGCTGGGCAAGTCATTTATTTAGAATCCCCATTTGTAAAATGACCTAGAGGAGGAAATGGCAAACCACTCCAGTATTTTTGCCAAGAAAATCCCAAATGAGGTCATAATAAATTGGATATGACTGAAATGACTGAACACAACAAAAATTTATTTTGAGTTTGCTCAAATCTTTTATTCCTAAGAATTCTGATGAAAAAATAGTTATATAAAATTCAGTAAATGCTTAGCTATTCTTGAATCAAAATTTAGCTCTTTATTATTTCTCTCTTCCATTTTTTAAATTCATCTGGCCAAAAAAAAAAAAGAAAAAACCTATATATTTACTTATTTATTGAGTGTTTGCCATACTCAAGGAAGTGCAAAGTGAAAAAAGCATAATAATAATTGACAAAGTCTTTTCTCTCAAATTGATTATGATCTAGTTATGAAGATTAGATTAACACACATTCACACACCCCTGCACCAAGATAATGTGTTTCAAAGGCAAAATGATAGATGCTAAATAAGTGGTACTAATAATAAATGCTGTGGGTGTAAGGAAGTAGGAGAGATCATTTTAACTTCAATTATTTTGGTTAGATAAAGCTTAATGTAGTAGCTATAGTTTATTCTGAGCCTTGGAGAATGGGCAATATTTACATAGTTGAATGAGGGAACATTTTAGAATCAATCAACAAGCATTCGTTTTAATCCTAATATAGACCCAGCATTATGTGGAGTGATAAAATAAAATATAATAAATCATATAATAACCAATATGCCAGAGAAACACAGGTTTAAAAGTCAAAGAGACTAGACAAATGTCTTTATTTATATATGAGAAACTGACGTTTGAAGATGTTAAATTTCTTGCCCATGTCTCAAAGGGAATAAGTAGCAGAGCTGGAATTTTGACTTGGATACTGAGTTCAAATTGAGCTCTTTTCTACTCTTATTCATTTTATGAATAAAGGTTCAGATTTAATTAAATGCAACAAAACATTTTTAAAGCATTTACTTAATGCAAAATACTACGTAGGTATTAAGAAATTTTAAAATGAAAAGAGAGTCAATGCCTGTTCTTAAGGATTTTACAGTCTACTAGGAGAGGATAAAACATTTATAGAGTTAAGTTTATTATAAGACGGGATGTCCTAGAAGGAAAAGGGAAGTTCTAAAGTGACCTGGGGGAAATTTATGGAGAGAAATATATTCAACTTGAGGTAATGATGAAGCTCTTGAGGGGACTGAAGCAAAACATAGGGGAGGTGATATCTGAGCTTAATTCCTGAAGAAAAAGAAATTAATTATAAGTCAGAAGTATATTTCTGACAGAAGACAATACCAATATAGAAGAAACATTGATATGGGAGATAGTCAATAGGACTGTGGGTTTTTATTTTGTTCATTTCTTGTTGACATTCGGAATGGAATTTTAATGTAGTAGAGTTGTGAGGAATAAGGTTTAATAACTGGTTAAGGAGCTGGAACTTTAAGTGGTCTGCAGTTAACAATCATTGAAGGATTTAGAGCAGGGAGTGACATGATTAAAGGGGTAATTAATAAGATTTATGTGGCAACATTATACAACCTAGATTGAAAGGAGAGGAAAAATTGGGAGGCAAAGAGACCAATTAGGAAGTTATTGTAGTAGTCTATTTAGGAAGGTTTGAACTTGGTGTTGGGAATGGGAACAGAATAGAGGCAGTATATAGGAGAAAAGATATAAAGGAAGAATCCATAGGACTTGGTCTCTGATTGGATACAGAAAGCAAAAGAGACAGGGAACGTAAGCTTCCTGAAGGCAAGAAATTTATTATTGTAATTCATCTCTCTGAATTGTTGCACTTAGCAAAACATTACATATCACAACTATTTTTATAATTGCTACTTAATGGATAGGAAAAGGAAAGTTAAATATGATTGGGGATTTTTACTTTACATTTACAAGAATCATATTCCCCAGGGAAACAATGTGGAATCAGGAGTCAGGAAGGTCTGCATTCCAGTTCTACCTTCTATTTACCTCTGTGACAAAAAGTAGGCCTTCCAGCCTTTATTTTTTAATATCTCATATATAATATGGGATCAGTAATTCTTTTACGTAAAATAATTATTGATCCCATATTATATATATATATACACATATATATATATATATAAATTCATACAACTATCTCATTTGCAATATAGGGAGTTTTACTGGAAATGAAAGTGTTGGTAAGATATTGCCTAGGAAAAATTAATGAGATGCACTGCCTAATTGATTATGAAAAGAAGCAGTGGGTGAGAGGCAGAAGGGGAAGAGGGCCGAAAAAAGGGAGGAAAGAGGAAGGAGAGACAGACAGAGACAGAGACAGAGAGAGAGAGACAGAGAGATTGAGAATTTTAAAAGTATACCAAGGTGTTGTTTATTGGGTAACTTGGAAGACAATGTTGCCTTTGAGAGAAATAATAATGCAAGGAAGAGAGCCTTATTTTAAGGTAATGCTTCCTTTTTAGAATTGCAGTAAGAGGTTCCTCTGGTGTTATTTTACTTCATTAACAAAGGCTTTTATGGCTTAAGATTGTATAATTGGAGAATACTTTTTTAAGATATTAAGATATATTTCATAATCTGAGTTGGGCAATAAATAACTTTAAATATTAAAGGACTCAGCTAACCCACTTAAGAAAAAAGTATTTTCTGATATGAAAAGAAAAATCATGCCAATATTGTCCCCTTGCAGGGAACTCATTTAAATGATAAAGAACATGGAAAACTAGTTAGCTTTTTGCATTGGACTGAATTTTTCCCTTCTCTTTTAGAAAATCTAATATATTTGGAATAGCTATATTAATTTAGAAGTGCATAGCTATGAACATCTCTAACCCCCTCCAAAAAAAATGGACAGATTTATTGCTTTTACAGGTAATTTCATAGTTTGGTCTTTAACACAATTAATTCTTGTTCAACTAATGCCACCAGAACTAAACGAGAGTCTTGCCAAAAGACTTGCTCCCTGTAGATTGCTAAGAACAGTGGCAAATTGATTTGAATTTTGTAATTTTTTGGTTTTTTTTGAAAAAGTATAAAGCCTTCCCAGAAATACACAGTGTTTTAAAAGTATACAAAAAATGAATAGAATTTTTTTTAAAAATCTGATTAACATGCCCTTTGGTTTCCTGTCATTTCTGTCACTAAGTCACACTTTAAAATATACTTCAACTTTTATTAGTTTATGTACAATAAATCTTCCAACATTTCCTATTGTCTTACTAATTATTTATTGGTACACTTTGTATATCTAGCTATGGAAGTCTATTTACTGTTCCTCAAACATAGTACTCTCTACATACTTCTGCACTAGATGTCCCCCATGTCTGGAACAATTTTCATCATACCATCCCATCATGGAAACTTTGGAGTTCATCAGGACTCAGCTTAAATGCCATCCTAAGGTGCAGGTCTTTCCTAGTCTCACCACCCATAATCGCCTCCAGCTTCCTTCTAAAATCACTACTTTTTTATACATCTGCTTATTTACATGTTCTTTTTGAATGTAAGGTCTTTTAGGTCAGTGACTTTTTTGCATCTTCTTCATGTCACCAAACCTTATGAAAATGTCTGACAAACAATATATTATTAATAAATGCTCCCCAACTATATAATAGTATAAACCAGGACAACAGACTAACAAATACCCACATGCTATTCCACACTAATCACAACAAAGGAGGATATGAATGCTAAAGGTGTCACAGCTATGCCTCTCTTCCTGATTAATTCCTCATCTCTACTCTTGCAACTTACAACACATAAATTCTGCTCCCTATGATATCTACGCCAGTCTGGTCCAGGAATTATTATCTCATTGTCACTCTAGATTAGCTACTAGAAGTATTATAAAAACCTTCTACTCTGAACTTCTGTTCCTCATTGTCACCTTCTCCATCCAGAAATATACGTCTCTTATCCTGGGCTTTCCAGTGGCAGATTACAATATGTTTTTTGTCTAAAAGAAACAGACTTGAAATGGAGATACAGAGTTAAAATAAGTTAAAATTAAAAAAAAATAAATTATACTTCTGCTGAACCAAAAAAAAAAAATAAGACTGGAGAATCAATCATAATCCCAGACAAAGGAAAAGGAAAAAAGCATACCAAGTTAAAAGGGATGTTTTAGGAAAACTACATCTTGCTTAATGGAACCATAGGCAATGAAGAAATGTCAATACTAAACATATGTTCCCAAAATAGTATAGCATAATTATAACCATACATTTATTTATTTAATTAATTGATTTAGAATATTTTTCCATGGTTATGTGATTCATATTTTTCCCTCTCCTCTTTTCTCCCCCCTCCTGGAGCCATCAAGCAATTTAACTGGTTTTACAAGTATCATTGATCAAGACCTATTTGCATATTATTAATAGTTGCATTAGAGTAATCATTTAGAGTTTATATCCCCAAACATATCCCCATTGAACCATGTGATCAAAGAGTTGTTTTTCTTCTCTGGTTCCCACTGTTCTTTCTCTAAATGTGGATAGTTTTCTTTCTCATAAATCCCTCAGAATTGTCCTGGATCTTTTTATTGCTGCTAGTAGAGAAGTCCATTGCATTCGATTTTATCACAGTGTATCAGTCTCTGTGTATGAGGTTCTTCTGGCTCTGCTCCTTTCACTCTGCATCAATTCCTGGAGATATTTCCAGTTCACATGAAATACCTCCAGTTCTTTATTCCTTTGAGCACAATAGTATTCCATCACCAACAGATACCACAATTTGTTCAGCCATTCCCCAATTGAAGGGCATCCCCTCATTTTCAATTTTTTTTTGCCACCACAAAGAGCATAGCTATAAATATTTTTGTATGAAAACTTTTCCCTATTATTTCTTTGGGATGTGTGATAATGAGATGATATTTGTAACTCTCAAAAATTATTTTCATTATCATAGTAGACAGAAGATTTTTTCATAGGTAGATATTGGGGTTTAAGATGATATGCAAAAAAGGGGGGAATAGAAGATGGTACCAAGAGAAACTTGAAGGAAGAAGAAAAATAGGTTATATCATACCACATAAAATAGGCACATGGGAAGGGAAGGGGAAGAATGCTATTATAAGAAGGAGAAGAAGTTAGTGCTAATAGGTAATACTTAAACCTTACTCTCAGGGTAATAAATTCTGAGAGGGAAGAGCATCTAGATCCATTGGGTTATAGAACTCTATCTTACCCTAAAGGGAAGTTGAGAGGGAAAAACCAAGGTGGGGAGTGGCATGGGGAATACCAAAAGGTAGAAAAAAATTTTTTAATCAAGGACTGTGGAAAAATAAATTAAAAATTGATTTGAAAGTGAGTAAACTAACTCAAAAGAATAAGTAAAAATATAATGAGACTTTTCTATGCATACCTAGATCTCTTAATGTGGAAGCACGTTGCTTCTGGGAGATGTCAGTAGTTCCTTAGAACTGCCACATTGGTACAATATTAATTGCTTACATTCTTGTGTGCGTGTGTGTGTGTGTGTGTGTGTGTGTGTGTGTGTGTGTGTGTGTTTTTCCCCTTACAGAGGATAGAGATAATAGATCAGTCACCCTTAACTAAACCAGTGATGGGGAAGAAGCTTCATTTTCCTGGTTTACATTTTAACCAAAAGCTCAGGGAAATAGAAATGAGATTTCTGTTTGTTCTGTTTTATTTTAACTTCTCAATTTCAGGTAAGGTAGTATAATCCCCATACAAACCCTAATTAAGTTATGGTGACCTCAGAACCAGGATTCTGGGTGGTAGATTGCCATCATCCAACCTGACAATGAAACTCTCAGAAGCCAGCATGCCTGGGACTTGAGACCAAGGAGAGAAGGTGCCTTGGCCTTGGAATTGGTTCTGTACTATATATGATCTGAACTAAGCTTTTGGCCTAATTACCTTCTCCTCCCCCAAGACTGATATGATATATATGGAGAATCATGCCCCACATAATATAGAATGTCTGTATATTTGTTATTATGCCTTTGAAGTAAATATTATAAAATCAAATGTAACTTTTAAGTGATAAATGAAACTATTATGGAAGGAATACTGATATCTGAGGGATTCCTTGGTGGGAGCAAAAACTAATAATAGAACATAGACATCCTGAAATCCTTAAAGGAACCTGAGAATACTCGAGAAGAGTAGAATGTAACACACTTCACTTTTGGGTAGTAGAAGTGTATGGTAGACAGAGTTCCAAAAGCAAAGCAAAGGCATGGTGATGGAAGATGGAATGCTGAGTTCAGGGAATAGTAAATAGATCAGTCTAGCTGGAATATAAAATGCATGGAGGGAAGTATTGTGAAATAAGTTTCAAGGTAAAGATAAAGTGCTGAAGAATCTTATTGATCCAGTGTGGAAAAAAAAACACTTTAAAACTGCAGAAACAAAAATGTTTGAAGAAAAGGAGTAAGGGGCAAGATTTGAAATTAAATAGAACCCATTTGTCATTCTTTGATTACTCCAATTTAATCTCTGAATTAGAATCCTAGCAATCCTACATATAATCTCAAATCTAATTATATACAAAAGACTTCATATGTTTTTACATATATTTTACTATGTTTTTACGTAGTATTTATTGGAAATATATATTATGCTTAGCTTTGGTAGATTCTGTTCAGGAATTAAGACAATTACATTAAAATATTCCTTCCCTTTAGGAATTTATTACAGTATTCTCTATAGGCTTGGCAAGCTATAGTGCCCTGTTGGTGAACCTATGGCACTTGTGCTGGAGGGCACCTCTCACCTCCCCCTCTCCACGTGTACCTGAGGATATTTATCTAACTACCTGTTGAGAGCTTAAGAGAGGCATCTAAGGTAGGACTGGGCCAAAGGATAAGCAATTTACAAGGGAGATTGTAGGACCAGCATTAGTCATTTTACTTTTCAAGGAGATAGTTTTTCCCCAGTAGAATGAGGATCCTGAGTACTCAAAATTATATTTAAGGACTTCAAAGAACAGAGAAGTAAAGGAATTTTGAGATTTTTGTTAACCCTTTAAGATTTTGCTTTGCTCCCAAAGTGGGGAGACCTGGTTATGGAACCAGATATGTAATGCTTTAAGATTTCTACTGGACTTGGATTCCAGCTGATCTCTATTTTTTTCTTACAAAAAAAAAATTAGAGAGGACCTAAAAGCCAGCCTGTTTAGGGCAGGGTCTAACTGTCACTATGTCAGCTCATGGGACCCATCAAAGTATCTAGTTTAAGGAAGTAATTTGAATGTCTTTTTCAAGTATTTTGATTTCAAGAACACTCAAAAACCACTTAGCAAGGCATTTTCCCTTAATTTTAAAGTCCACATTTATACTAAGGGAAATGCAATCCACACACTTCTGATTCATTTGCTTTTAATTGATTGAAAGGGCCTGCTGTGTAAGAGTTATTTGATGTCTACAGACTTTTAAGTTTAATCTGTCTGCTAGGTGGTTTTGCTTTTTTTTTTCTAAATTGGGAAAGAGTTTTGTTTGTTCCTTTCTTTGCTGAAAACTAAAAGCAATAGAGCTCAATCACACGTTTCTCTTTAGTTCGAGATTAAAATCTCATATTTATTGACTGAATATTAAACTTGAAAAAAAATATTACTCCCACAATAAATGTCTTTAGACTTTCAAGGTTTAATATTGCTTTCTTTCATTAGTCTTTATTTTTTTTCTCTTTCATAGTGCTATGAATCTTACCTATAAGCCTTGCTGTTTGTTTCCATGTGTTCTTTTGCAGAGAGACTGGGGTGGGATCTTTATTAAATTAATATAGAAGGAAATCTTTTTCCCATTGGATGCATTCCAACTGGAATAAATAACCTTTACTGCATTGTGACAAAAAGTAAAATTAAAGAAAATATTGCCCGCCAATGAGGCGTCAATGTGTTCCTTCTGTTAAGAGCAAAAATTGGCAAAGATAATGAGACAGCTGATGACAGTTTAGCCAAGGGTGATAATCCCTATTTCATCAGATACACTGAAACAACTGTGTTTCACATCCCCTCCAAAGCAACTTTGCACATGTCATAGCACAAATTAGTGAAGTCTAAATTTCAGCTCAAGGCTCCATGTGTCATTTAATAGCATACATTTGCTAACTGTAGCCAAAAAGCAGGCTTCCATTGGGGACCCTGAAACTCCTCATTTACATAAGAATGGGAAGTTAATTGTGTTACAGATATTCTGGCTTCCCCAAGGAGTTCATTAAGCATGCTGAACATGCTGAGAATATAACTTAACTGTCACTTCTGAGAAATTGGGAAAATTCAACTTCAGATACACCACCACTGGCAATAATGAGCATAATTTAAAGTATACATTGTTCTAAATCAGAGATGGGCTAGTGTGGAAATGCATGAACCCCTTGATTTTTGGAGTTCTAGCTAAAATATCATTGAATGTCAGGAGTAATTAAGTACACACGAGCCCTTAAATTTCCTTACATAGAGATTGTCAAGGTGACACATGGTCAGCTGAAATAATGTCTCATTTACATTCAGCACTGAAGAAACAGCAAGCAAGAGAAAGGAAGGGGGGACACAACCAGGGATGGTGAGAAGAAAAAAAAAACATTTGTTATTCATTTTTATAAAGGTAAAGCAGAATTGACAACTCTGTGCTCTTACTTTTGGGTTCATTCATTTATTTTTCATCCTGAGAGAGTGCTAGTGAATATTAGAAGCTCTATGGTACAGGAGTGAGTTTCAATATATTACCCAAATATATAAAGACACATGAAACACTTGAGAACAGGAGAGAGAATGGGATTAAAAGAAGTAGTTATTTTAGGTCTTGAAAAGAACTTTCTGGGATGCACAGGGACATGAGACCAAGAGAGTTTCTTTTTCAACATCTCTACTGATAGAGATTTTAAAATAATTTGGCAAATAGGTTGCAAATATTAAGAACCTGAGAAGCTCCTTGTAAAATTAGAGAAACAACAAAAAAGATCAAACAAAAGGCCCCCAAAAACGTCCAATTTATGTTGTATTTATCTTGTTTGAAAATAGATTCTTGTACATCAGATAGTGAGTTCCTTGATGGGAGAGACTAGTCTTGCCTGGTCTATGTTAAGGGCTTACTGAATTCTTATTAACTTTAATGCATAAAGAAGTTAGTAAAAGGAAAGGAATTGAAAAGGAATGTGGTAACCCTAAAGCCACTATTTTGTGAAATACTGACTTTTATTCTTGAAGCTGTTCCTGTTAAGCAACAAGAAGTCATTTTGTTGCTCTATTATGTGCAAGCCATTTGGGATCCTTAGACAAAATTAAAACACACCCATGCCTTCAAGAATATTATAATCTCTTTTTGAGTTATGCATGAGAAATGACCCTCTCCAAGAAAAGAAGTTTGGCCTCTTTGTAAATGTGTTGTGTACTAAATGTTTTGTTTTGGTATGGTTTTTGATACATATCTCTGAATCACTGATTGCTGTGACTGGCAGGAGTACCTGTTGGTGTGACACATTATATCTCACATGTGCTCAAATTTTTGTGAAGAGTCCCTTGCCCTTGAAAATGTGTTATTTCTTTGTCATACATGTTATATCATGTCAATAGAGTAGAATTATATTAACCATTATCATGTTAATTACTTATATTCATTTTTTAAAATAAATTTATTACAGAAGTATTTTAACATGTTCATAATGGTACTTTTCTTTTAATAAAAATCTTCTTAACCATATTCATACACTATTCTAGAAAATATTTCAGGAATTCACACTCCATAAGCATTTTCTCAGAAAACAACTTTTGGCTAACACCTTATTCACTGGAGTCTTTTATTGCCTATTCCATAGGAATAAACATTTCCCTGTGATAGCATCAGTCACTTTTTGTTAAAGTCTTCTGTTAAACCTCTTGGGCCATTCTCAACTAATATCGGTGATGACTCTATACATATATGAGATATATGGGGGACCTAGATCATTAATAATGGTGCCAGCATTTGTTCTATAATTTTCAGAACATGGTACTCTACTCATTATAAGAAGCAGATTAGACAGATCTGATCCCTCACTCATACCAGTTTGTGGTGGATTATAAAATTTCTCACTTGATTAAAATGTTTTCAATAGAGACTTCTTGGGGCCAGGGGGGACCAAGATTGTTGAATAATCCAGAGCAACTCCATGCCACCATAAGAATCCTCTCTGACCAATATTAAAATATCACCATAAAAAAATACAGGAGTGAAAGAACCAATAAGGAGACAGAGTGAAGCAATTTTCAAGGAAAAAAACAAAAACTAAAAGGTATGCAAAGAAGAACTGGGGCACTGGGATGAGAGGAGAGCAAAGCCAACAAGAAGCTATAGCAAAGAGGAAAGAGCAAGCCACACACCCCTTCCCCACATCTGCTGTCCAAGGTTTTGAGAACCTATATCCAAGAACACATCCAAACCCTGAGATCCTGCCTAGGCAAATAGTGGTACAAGCCAACCCATATCCCTTGATATTTCAAACTTGTGGAGGAGTCCAGAAACCCAGCCCAGGGAATTCTAGGCTGGACTTGAGATAAGGACTTAATTCAACTTTGGAGTAAGTTGATAATACTAAGTATTAGTGGTTTCTACATTAAAGGAGAAAGTAATGGAATATGATATTCAGGAAGGCAAAAGATTTAGGGTTACCATCCAGCAAAACTGAGTATATTTGTTCAGAGGAAAAACCGGACATTCAATAAGACAGAAGATTCCCAAGGATTCCTGAGGAATAAGCCAGACCTAAACAAAAAATTAGAAGTCTGAAAACAAGACACAAAAGAAGCCCAAAAAAGTAAATAAGAAAGAGAAAATTTAAGGGACTCATTAAAGTCAAAATGTTTATATCTGTACAAGGAAAAAGGATTTCTGTAATTCTCAAAAATTACTCTTAGTAGTAGAGAAGATAGAAGGAATTTGCTCATAAAGAGGGTGAAGAAATAAGTTGATTAGGATGATGTAATATATATGATGCTATATGAAGATATGATGTATATGTAAATGTGATGATATAGAACTATATGTATGATAGTAAAAAAGTATTTATCCTTTGTCTAAAGCTCAGGATGGAGCTCTAAGACAGAAAAATCAAGGGTGTGCCTGACTGGACCAAATACACAGTGAAACCAAAAACTTGAGATTAAGCCTGAGGCTAGAATTTGACCACCCCCTGACCTGATCAAGATCAAAGTGTGATCAAAGTGTGATCAAAAGTTTACAGCTAAGCTTGAGGAAAGTATTTAAACTATCAGCATTTCAAATGTCAATTAAATAAGCAGGGGGAGGGAGCTCTCAGAGCTCATAGGCTTCAGAATATCATATCATCCCCCCCCAAGTCTACTTATAATTAGATAGGAAAAATGAGAAAACAACAAAAAGTGCAACTCTAAAGAAGCTGCTAGAGGGTGGAGAAGTAAGTTGATTATGATGATATGATAAATATGATGATATATTATATATATAAATGTGATGATATGGAACAATATGTATGTATGATATGATATGCATGCATATGGATGATATGTAAAAAAATCAATCAAGGGCTGGATGAAAGGGTTGCACTGAGAGATAAGGGAAGGGAGAGATACAATGGGTAAATTATATAGCATAAGGAGGCATGAGAAAATCATTATAGAGAGGGGAGGATAAGGGTGATGATAGGCAATGCTTAAACTTTATTCTCATCATAACTTGTTCAGAGAGGATAAAAAACAAGTATACTAAAAAAAAACAAGTATACTCGGTTATAAAATTCTATTTACCCTACAGAGAAGTAGAAGGGGAATAAGACAAGGGATGAGGGAAGCAACTGGAGAGAGGGGAAATGAACTGGTGACAAAATGCAAAATAATGGTGAGGAGGAACAGAGAGAATGGGAATAGACCAAGATTTAAAGGGGATAATATGATGGAGGGAACTACAAAGCTAGTTAATATAACACTGAATGTGAATGGCATGAACTCACCCCTAAAACACAAGCAGATAGTAAAGTGGATTAAAAAGCAGAATCCTACTACATGTTGCTTACAAGAAAAACATTTGAGGCAAGGTGGCACATACAGATTCAAGGTAAAAGGCTAGAGCAGAATTTATTATGTCATCTAAAGTAAAATAAAAAGCATGAGTAGCAATCATGATACCAGACAAAGCTAAAGTAGAAATTGATATGATTAAAAGAGATAAAAATGGAAATTACATTTTGCTAAATGGTAGTATAAATAATGAAGTAATATCATTACTAAACATTTATGCACCAAAAGATATAGCATCTAGATTTCTAAAGGAAAAATTAAAGGAGCTCAAGGAGGAAGTAGATAGCAAGACCATACTAGTGGGGGAATCTCAAACTTTCCCTTTCGGAACTATATAAATTGAACAAAAAAATAAATAAGAAAGAACTAAGGAAAGTTAATGAAATGCTAGAAAAATAAAAGTTAATAGATATCTGAAGACAACAGAACAGGGATCAAACTATCAAAAAACTTTTTTATAGAATTAGAAAAAATATATCAAAGTTCATCTGGAAGAACAAATGTTCAAGAATATCAAGGGAAATAATGAAAAAAATGTAAATGATAGGAACCTAGCAGTAAGCTGTGGTCATGAAAACAATATGGTATTGGCTAAGAGACAGAAAGGTGAATCAATGGAATAGATTAGGGCATTATGGGCAAACTACAGCCCAAGGGCCACATTTGGCCCCCCTGAAATGTTCTATATGGCCACAGGATTTTATTCCTAATCTGATGAATACAATGAGTAGGATACAATACAATGAAACTTCCAAAGAGTTGCCTTAGAAACAGATTGACAGATGAGTATTTCCTTTCCTTTGGCCCCCTCTTTAAAAAGTTTGCCCATCACTGGATTAGGGGTAAATGATATCAGCAAGCTAGTGTTTGATAAACCCATAGGTCCCAGCTTTTGGGACAAGAACTCACTCTTTGACAAAACTGCCTGGAAAATTGGAAAACAGTACTGGAAAAATTAGATTTCAATCAATATCTTACACCCAACACCAAGAGAAATTCAAAATGATTAAATGACTTAAATATAAAGAGTGAAATCATGAATAAATTAGATGAACAAAGAATAGAGTACATGTCAGATATGTGGGAAAAGAATGAATTTAAGACCAATTAGAGGTAGAGAACAATACAAAATGTAAAATGAATGACTTAGATTATATCAAATTTAAAGGTTTTTTTATAAACCAAACCAATGGAAAGAAAATTAGAAGGAAAACAACAAACTTGGAAAACAATTTTATAACAAAACTCTCTGACAAAGGTCTAATTTATCAAACTTATAAAGAACTAAGTTAAAATTTAAAAAAAAAAATCAAGCCTTTCCTCAATCGACAAATGGTCAAAGGATATGAATAGGCAGTTTTCACATGAGGGAATCAAAACTGTCAATAAGCATAAGAAAAAGTGTTCTAAATCCCTCCTGATTAGAGAAATGAAAATTAAAACAGCCCTGAGGTACCACTTTACACCTAGAAGATTGGCCAATATGACTACAAAGGAAAGTGATCAATGTTGGAAGGGATGTGGCAAAATTGGAACATTGATGCATTGCTGGTGGAGTTGTGAATCCATCCAACCATTCTGGAGTGCAATTTGGAATTATGTAGGAAGGGCTTTAAAAGAATCCTTACCTTTGATCTAACCATACCACTCCTGGGTTTGTACCCCAAAGAGATAATAGGGAAAATTTCTTGTACAAAAATATTTATAGCCGCAAAAATTGGAAAATGAGGGGATGCCTTTCAATTGTAGAATGGCCAAACAAATTGTGAAATCTGATGGTGATGGAATATTATTGTGCTGAAAGGAATAATGGACTGGAGGAATTCCATGTGAACTGGAAAGACCTCCAGGTATTGATACAGAGCGAAAGGAGCAGAACCAGGAGAACATTGTACACAGAGACTGTGGCACAATCTAATATAATAGACTTTTCTACTAGCAGCAATGCAAGGATCCAGAACAATCCCAAGGGATTTATGAGAAAGAACTGTGGGAACAGAATCTCTGAAGAAAAAACATATGATCAATCATATACTTCGATGGGGATGTGGTTGGGGTTTTGATGTTAAAATATGACTCTACTGCAGATATGAATAACATGGAAATAGATTCTGAACAATGATACATGTATAACCCAGTGGAATTGCTTGTCAGCTCTGGAAGCAGGGAGGGAAGAGGGATGGGAAAAATCATGAATCATGTAACCATAGAAAAATATCCTAAATTAAAAAAAAAAAGATTTTGATATCTCAGCAGGTATGTTAGTGGTCTGTGTGGCAGTCGTATGGCCAGAGTTCTCCTGCTGTGGGAATGACTCCTTCATTTGATACATATTTCAGGCCTTTTTGTAATCATTGTTGCCTTTTTCTAAGGACTCTGGGGATGGAGATTTCAAACATAGTCTCTGCTTCCTCCTCATCTTGACTGATGTTGCGTGCTATTGAAAATGAAGTGTATGACATGAAAACAGTGAATTTACTTTGCTCTCCTCAAATACAAAAACACATTATTATTTCTCATTATCTGTATATGGATCTTAATCCTTTTCGAGATTTAAGCTTGCTAAGAGCAGGAACCTTGCACTATATAAATGTATCTTATTCCATTGCTTATTACAATAGACGCTTTAAAAATATTTGCTTGGTTCAAAAGAAACAAATCTCTCTGTCCCATCCTCTACATTTGGTCTGACAGCTTTAGGTTACATCTATAAGGTGAATAACAAGAATGTTCCCCCAATATTTCCACTTCATCCTCTAGTTGAAACAATGCAATGATTCTCCTAAGTCAATCACCTGATTAAATTCCTGAACAAATGGTATCCTTTGTTGTTGTTCAGTCATTTCAGTTGTGTCTGACTTTTCATCACTCCATTTGGGCTTTCTTGGCAAAGATACTTGAGTAATTTAACATTTCTTTCTCTAATTCATTTTATAACTGAGGAAACTGAGATAAACAGAATTAAGTGAATTGCCCAGGGTCATACAGTTGATAAATGTCTAAATGAAGATTTGAAATCAGAAAACTCAGTCTTTCTGACTTTAGGCCTGACACTCCATCCACTCTACTACATAAGTGATCTAAACGGTCTTCAGGATAAAGATATTGTTTGAGGGCACAGGGAGAAAAGTGAAGCAACATTGGGAGTTGGGCTCAGTAGAGTGGTAGATAAATTTAGATAAAAGTTTTTTGAGCCATAGAATTGAGTGCCCTTTATATGGGGCCATTAAAAAAAGAGAGGGAATAAAAGAAATGAGAATTACAGTGTATTAACCTTTTCTGGTGCGTTATTTTGCCTAGAACAAGTCCTGGATGACACCATACAATCCTTTAGCAATTATAGCATTTTCCTCTACCTCCCTATTAACATTCGATAAGATTTACAGTAGAAGTCTATACTAATAATGTAGTCTTATCCATTAATTGTCTTGAACAAATGGAGTGTATTACAATCTGCTTTCCAGATATTAAAAAAACAAAACAAAACAAAATTTCAAGAAGAATTTTCTCTATCCTTTCCTGCAGCTCCTACACCATCTTGCCATTAAGACTTTTTTCTGTACCCTTTAGTTATTCCTGAATTCATTAGGTTGAAGTAACAAACTTTTGAAGGTAATGTACATATTCCAATGAAATATACATTTACTCATTAAAATAAAATTCAAATTCAAAGGTATCATATAATAGATATCTTTTAGGAACTTGTTCCTGGTTTCCTTGAGACTCACTCTGATTTCTTTAGAGAACTGGTACATGAGACTCTGACTATTTTCATGGATGCTTATATATTATTTTGATTATTATTGTGATTACTGTTGTGTGAAATGAGTTTGGCAGTCCCAACTTAATACTCATTTCCATTGTTCTTGCACAGTTTGACACAACTGGAATCGATGGGCAGTAGAGCAACTGAAATTGGATAGAAAAGCTGCAGCAGATTTATGTTCCCTGGACACATACTTCCTATTTTACAGCTAGAGAAAACTGAAATAGCTGTTGACTTGACTGGTAAATCATAGAAAAGCATGTAAAACAGCCTGACAATCTGAATCCTTTCATATTGCCACGACCAATTCACAGAAACTATACAAGCTGAAGTTATTAGGGGAGCAATGATACATTTTAGAAGGTAGATCACTTTAAAAGTTTTGAAACATTTATTGTATAAAATCCTTTCATACATGCATTGTGCTCAACTATGCCTTTCAGAGAGCAAAAGGACATTCTTAATACTGATCACTTTTCCTCTAAAGGTGTTTTTATTTATACAACATTAGAAAAATAAAATGCCTTGGGTTTTAGAGAACTGAATTATCTTAGAAATTATTTCTTTTGGTTCTATAATGAGCTTTAAAAATACCCTTATTATACACAGTTTTTTTTTTATTCTCTCATCTTCGATTTGCTCATTGATAAAATAATAGTGCAATGTCTTAAAAACTATTAAATTGACTCAAAACTACATTAACTTTGGAAGTATCCCATATACAATAACACACATATAAGTTTTTTGTGGTTATAAATATCTTTATATACATGTACATATGTCATTCTCAAAAAAATTCAATGACAAATGACAAAAATTCTATTATTCTCATTTAACAATGAACAGAGGGTCAGAGAAAGTAACTGACTTTGTCTAAGGTCCCACAGGACCTATCTAGATGGTACTAACAGTTTCTAGGTAACAGACTTTTAATTTTTCAAAACAGGATATTACTAACAACACATAATTGTTGAAATTGTTATAAATATTAAGAGAGCTGTACAAACAAAAAGCCATTAAATAGGGAAAAGATTAGAAACCCAGAGCTGTCAGGACCCTGTTTTGTTTATTGGCTTTTTTTTGGTGTCCTCCAATCGTTTTTATATTTTTAAATATAATGAAATGTTATTTGTTTTAAAAAAAATGTAAAAGACTATTTGAGCTAGGGCCATAAGAAAACAGGATTCAGCCACATTTGTCTTCTGGGACATTGTTTACCTACTCTTCGTCTAGGAGCAGTTCTTCTGTGTCTAAGGAAAAACGAATTATTCTGCTGTGTAGAATAGCTATACTTGCCTTACATTTTTTATTTTTTTAATTTTCTGAGGCATGCCATATATCCTACATATCTTCATATTTCCTGTGAACAGTGATATCTTTGTTTAATAAATACTTTTAAAAGTTAAAATTAATAAGGAGACAGTATAGGACAGTGGACAGTACTGGATTTAGAGTAAAAGCCTTTTATTTCAAATCCTACTTCTGCTACCTGTATAACTATTTCACTTAGCTAGATCAACTAATGCTTTATTAATTGCTTCTAGTACTTAGAACATAAAAGTCCTATGGAGAATTTATGAGAAAGTTTTTCTTGGAATTTCAAAGGACAAAAGGAGCTTTTATTAATCATATCAAAATAAATTATCTAATTTAAAAATTTTACTATCATTGAACTAAAATCGAATAGATTCAGTTGTTTTTGGCAGTGTGGGGACCCAGTCTTGGAGGACTTAACATTAACCCTTATATGGAATGGTTTATCAAGATTGTTCTTATCCCAATGGGTCACTTAACTCTAAATAATTAAAAAGACCTAAATGGGCCCAGGAAAGGTTGTGATATATTTGTTATTGACAAGTAGGAGACTTGTGACTATACTAGAACATGACCAAGTCAAGTTGACAGCAAAATAAGATAAGTAAAACTAGGGAGATAGAATGGGTGGTAGAGAAATAAGAAGTGTCTGATTCAACTTTAAAATTGTATTAGATATTTTTGACAAAGGAAGTAAGAATAGGTCAGGCTTCCCCACGTGTGCATGTTTGAGAAGCAATTTTGTCATGTGCTGGACCTTGGACATGATCCTAATTTTTTTAGATCTGACCTCTGCTAATTAAAGCTTGCAAAATGGAAGGATATGTGGAGGATGAGAAGAAGATTTTGTATTTCCAGGATGGTCAGTGTCTCTGTGGATATGCTATTTCTCCTAGGCTTTTCATTGTGATGAAAGAAGAAATCTAGACCCTAAGCTCCCTTTAATCCAGGCCCTTTGATAGGAGAATGTTTTGGTCAGTGGTCTGGGAACCTATGAACTTTTAAACTTTTAAAGGACTAACAGGGATGAAATTAGGTAAAAACTATAATAACAATAACAAAAAGATGATGATTACTAATTTTTCACATTCTCAGCTATTGGATGATTTCCAATATAATGACTCAGTTTTGCAACAGCATTACCCATTAAAAATTGCTCAGAAAGAACTGCTAATAAAAACCTAGGGTAAATAATAGTTTAGTTCTCAGAGAAAGGAGACACGCATTAATTCTCCAGGGTTTTATTATTTTTGCTTTTTTCCTATGACAGTGTATATAGAGGAGAACTGACTTCATGTTTTGATTTTTGATAACAATGAGTTTAATAAGAAGTATGGCAATTAAATAATGAGCCTGGGTTTTGAATAGCCACAGTAAAACTATTCTACAAAATAGGGACATTTGAATGCAGTTTTAATCTAATACTATTGTCAGTGCTTAAAATATTTTGGAACCACCCCCTTCTAAAATGGCCTTCATATCTAGTTAGATCAAAACATTAAAAAAAAGAAATCTAATTACTTCCAAGAGCATACATTATTTCTAAACCAAAATGATCTTAATGATTTTCAGTACTTTGAACTGATCAGTCAGCATTTGAAGACTTATATCCAGGTGGGGGGCTATATTTCAGGAGAGGTTATATTAATAAGCAGGAAAATATCGAGTGGAAAGCTACTAAGAATGTGAGGAGACTAAAAACTACATCAAAATGTATAGATTGAAGGAACTAAGAATATTTACCTAGGAAAGAAGGGACTCGGTGCAATATTCAGTTATCTGAAGGGCACTAATTAACTGAAGGGTAATAATCTGAAGGGTTTTTAATCTTGATTTGATTGATCCCAAAAAGCAAACAGGACCCATAAATAGAAGTTTCATAGAGGCATATTTTAGGCATTGAAGATAAGGAAATAATTTATAAAGTTAGAGTTGCCAGGTCTAATGACAGATTAATGATTTCCCCATAGGTCACAAAAATAGGGGTAAGAGAATCAGATTTTAAATGTATAGAATTTTATGTGGTCAACCACATTAAAAAGTAAATATTTTTTTTCAGTTCACAGAGATTATTATGCGGCTGTACTAACCCAAAGCAATTAGAAAATAAGGTAAATAACAATAGAAAAAAATACATAAAGAGAAAATGAAAAGCAAGCTTCCTCTATCAAAGGGAAAGTCTAGTTCTAAATAGACTTCCAGAATACTTAAAGCAGTCCAGATCTTTCTTAGGCATTTGGGATGTACTGAAAGTGTTGGCTAAAACTTTCCCTCAAACTGTGTATACCTTTTAATCCAGAAATACCACTACTAGGTCTATATCCCAAAGGGATTAAGAAGACTTCTGGGTTAAGATGGTGGCAGAGTAAAAAGCAGCTGCTTAACCTTTCCTAACCCACACAGAAAGGTCTCCTAAAAAGGACATAAAAACAAATCCAGATGAACAAAGGGATCCCACAACAGGGAGCAGTATTGAAGGTACGTGGGATCGGGCATTTTCATGCTATAAAAGGGTGAAATAGCTCTCACTAAAATGCAAGCTGAGCAACCCCCTACCCCTCCACACCACCTACAGTGCCAAAGCCAGCTCACAAGAGTTAAAGCAAGTTTGGGGCATCCATTAAGTCTTTGGCAGCTACCTGGGATCACCAGGGCCTGTTCCTGAGAGCAGCAAGACTTAAGATTCCAAGAGGCTAAAGAACCAGACTTTGAACACAGACCCTGAGCCCAGATATGGACCTTGGGTGGGGACCCAGTGCAGAGGGGTACATGACTGTGGAAGCAGAGCCCTTAGACTGTAAAAGGAGCTTCAGGCAGAGGAACAAGCAAGGGGACCACCAGGAGGCTTGACCCTGAGAACAACTAGACCTGAGACCTCAGGAGCCTAAAAGGGAAGAAAGACCCTAGGCATGAGGATAATCCTGAGAGATCACATGGCTCACAATGGCAAGCCAGTCACAAGAATCCCAAAAGAGAAAGATCAAGAAGTAATATTTAACACTCAACAACTTTTACACAGAAAAAATCCAGACAACAGAACAAACATCAGAGAAGAACAAACAAGTAATCATATCCAAAACTTCACAAAAAAATGAAAATTGGTCACAATCTCTTGAAGAGTTCATATCTGATATCATGAGAAATATGGAAGAGATTTGGAGAGAGAAGTGGGAAATAGCTCAAAAGGAAATTAACAGGTTAAAAGATAGAAACTCCCAATTGGAAACCAAAATTAAACAGCTGGAAAACAGGATAGACCAAACTGAAAAAAGGAAAATAATAAGATTATAACATAAAACCAGTCTCTAAAGACCAGAATTGGGCAAGTAGAAGCCAATGATCTCTCAAGACAGCAAGAACAAATAAAGCAAAGTCAAAAGACTGAAAAAAAATTAGAAGGAAACATGAAGTATGTCACTGATAAATTGACAGATCAAGAAAACAGTTCAAGAAGAGACAATTTGAGAATCATTGGTCTTCCTGAAAAAGCAGAAATTAATAGAAATTTGGACTCCAACTTAAAAGAAATTATTCAGCAAAACTGCCTTGAAGGTCTACAACAAGAGGGCAATATAGGTATTGAAAGGATGAAAAGACAACCCCCAGGAATATAATAGCAAAATCCAAAGGGATTAAGAGTAGGGAGAAAGGATCTACTTGTTCAAGTTTTTTTATAGCAGTTCTTTTTGTGGTGGTAAAAAACTGAAAACTGAAGGCCCATCCATCAATTGGGGAATGGCTGAACAAGTTGTGGCATATGATTGTAATTGAAAACTATTATGCCCTAAGAAATGATGAAAAGGGAGATCACAAAATCTGGAAAGAATTATATGAAATGATAAAAATGAAATAATCAGAACCAGGAGAACTTTTTACAAAATGATAATTATTGTGTGCAATGATAAATTGTAAATGTGTTTATTATAAAAAAATGCAAGAATGCAAGATAACTCTAAGGGACTTGTGACATAAAAAAAATGCCATCCACCATTGTAGAAAGAATTGACAGCATCTGAATGTAGATTGATTAGAAAAATGCAAACCAAAATAATCCTAAGATATCATCTCACACCCATTGGCTTGGCTAAAATTATGAAGGATAAAATGACAAATATTTGAGGGAAAATGAAAAAATAAGAACACACATACACTGTTGATTAAGTTGTGAATTTATCCAACCATTTTGGAGAGTAATTTTCAATTATATTTAGAGAAAAATAAAACTGACTATACCTTTAAAACCAGCAATAACCTTGCTAGGTTTGTTTCCCAAGGACATCAGAGGAAAAGGAAAAGAACCTATATGTTTCAAAATATTTATTTAAGCTTTCTTCATTGTTATAAAGAACAGGAAATTGAGGGGATGGCCATCAATTGAAGAATGGCTAAACCAATTTTGGTATTTGATTGTGATTTAATACTACATTTTTCATAAGAGACATATTTCATAAGAATTTAAAAAGAGACAATAAGCAGGCTAATTTTAATAAAGCTGATGAAAATTTCCACTGGTTTTAACATGTGTCATTGATCCTGACCTATTTCCAAATTGTTGATAGTTGCATTGGTGTGGTAGTTTTGAGTCTACATCCCCAATCATATCTGCCTCAACCCATGTGTTTCAAGCAGTTGTTTCTCTTTTGTGTTTCCAATCCTATAGTTCTTCCTCTGAATGTGGGTAGTATTCTTTTCCATAAATCCCTCAGAATTATCCTGGGTCATTGCATTGCTGCTGGTACAGAAGTCCATTACATTCTATTTTACCACAGTGTATTGGTCTCTGTGTATAATGTTCTTCTGGATCTGCTCCTTTCACTCTGCATCAATTCCTGGAGGTCTTTCCAGTTCACATGGAATTCCTTCAGTTTATTATTCCTTTGAGCAGAGTAGTATTCCATTACCACCTTTGTATACTTGCGAATAAATTCTATTAATGATAAAAAAGAAAAAAAAATTTATATGATCTTGAAAATATTTTTAAAGACTTTCCTCTCTTACCTTTCACTAGTTTCCTTTTAACTGGTAAGCATTATGTTTCTGCTTCCTGTCTGATCATAGGATCACCTGCTGTATCACTTGTTTTTTAATCCTGAAAGGTGGAAGAGAAGATTCCCCTCTCACATCTTTTTTTCCTCCAGTTCATAGAGAGGATTAGGTCCTGGATTGAGTCTTTTATTTATTCCATCTTGGCCATTTGCCTTCTTTTCTAGAAGAAAGTCCCTTACAAGGACAAACATCTCAGATGACAGGACCTTTTGGATGATGCATGCAAAATCACAGTCACTCCACCCCACTCTCTTTCCAAAATCTCCATAACAGTTTCTCTGGGAAAAGAGTTAGGCATATTATATTAATACCCACATTATCTACTTTATGAGATTGTTTTCTGAAAAGACTTTGTAAATCTTGGGATACTATGAAATATGCATTGTTATTTCAGTATTATTGAATTACTTTTTCTTAAATAAACATAAAAAGGTAACTAAAAAATAGAATACTCAAAAGTGAACACAATAACTTGGTATATTAAAGATGCTTCCATATGTTAACATATAAAAGTAGTAATTACTAAAGCTACTAAAACCAAATATTTCTTATTTACTTTCTCATAAGTTTTCCAATTAACTGGGAGTTGCATTTACCATCTGTTCATATTTTTGTAGAATGCATAAGTTTGAAAATGTAACATCTATCTTAACTTGTAGCTTTCTAAATACTGAATTTTTATTAGGTACTTGATGAAAGAGAATTCAAGAAGTTTATCTAGTGGAAGAAATACAAATTCTGTGTGCTCCTGAGAATTCACTATGATAAAAATTTCACCAATGAAATGACCTTCTCTGGGAGATTTTTTTAGAAGTATTAAAATATCTATGAAGTAGGTCTACCAGATCCCATGCTAAAATTCTTCTGCCTTTCATCACCTTTTGAACATGGTATTTCTCTTTAGCACATAGACCAGATGGTAACTAAGAGAAGAAAGAATAGGTAACCTGGCAATCAGATTTTAGCTAAACATAACGTAATTACTTCATTGTTCACATAACCTTCCTTTAGTGTGTCTGAATAGTGGTATATTTTAGAATAATGGAAAGTTTGGATTATTACTTTTGTATAAGAAAAGTATATACAAAAATAGAGAAGACATTTTTTGGAGGGGGAAGAAATTAAAGAAGAGAAAAAAAAGATGTGATGAGCATTGAGCTGCACTGGTATGTCAAAAATACTCATAGTTCCTTTTGTAATTGGGACAAATTTCTAGTTTGGGTAAGGAAATTCACTGGTTGCTGAAATACTCAGACTCTGATACATTAAGAAAATCAAAGCATTTGACTAAGAATAATAAAATGATTAAAAAGAAAATTATGGAGAAATCATTATCTTTGCAGATTCCCTCATCTACAAATCTCTTTTCTTTGAACACAGAAATTCCTTGGAAACCAGTTTAATACATCTTCCCTTAAACATCTGTATCACACAGAAGCAAAAACTTTTAGTCATTGTTTACTCCCCTTTTCCTTTTTTGTTTTGGGATACTTTACTTTTATTAAAAATCATTAAAGGTTAAAATCAGCAAGCATTACAAATAAACAGATCGCCAGGAAAGGAGCTTGTACATGAAAATATGAATATACTACATATATTTTATCTGATTCCTTTTAACATCCATTAATCTTAAAATGGTCATGACTATGTCTCCTTCAGAAAACTATTTTTATCACCTCTAGGTTTTATTTCAAATGTTTAATAGATTTTTCTTCTTTTTTATCTTCCTCTGTTCTTTTGTTTCTATTGCTTCCTCAAATTTATTTATTATTCACTATAAAATATATTTATAGAAGTAATAGACAAGCAAAACAACTCATTGTTTTTATTGTTATTTATGGAATTTGTATTCTCATCTTAACTTCCAGTCCATCATCTTTCTGCCAAATATGGAGTACCACAGATTTCATCATCATTTTCATCGAATTGTGATCGATCATGTTTCTTGAGTATTTGAATATTGTTTTCCTTAAAAATATTGAGGTCATTATTTAAATAATGATTTGGGTTTCTCTCAATTGGTTCTGTTATTTCATATAAATCTTTCCAAGACTGCTAAATCAATTCCATTTTCATAATTTTTATGGTACGATAATATTCTATTTAATTATCAAATGTTCAGCTGTTCACAAATTTATCAGCACCCACATGATTTTCAATCCTTTTCTATCACAAGAAATATTTCTATAATACATGTACACATGGATCCTATTTTTTTTTTTATCTTTATTAGGTGGAGACCTAGTAGTGGTATCAATGGATCAAAGAGTATCAAAAAGCCTTCTTAATTCTCCACATTCCTAACAGTTGTTACTGATATAGAACTGAATTTAATTGAATTGCTATTATCCCTCAGATGTGTACTTGTATTCTAATAATAACTTTTGCCAAATTGATAGGCTGGTTCCAGATTTGCAGAATAAACCATTATCTCTCTCTTTTCTAGTATTTTTCTTAGTTAACTTCCTCCTTTAGCGGAATACATTCTGTGCTCTGCTATCAGCTAACTCCAGATACCAGTTAAAAAGTTATAAATAGAAAAATTACAAATAATGAGTTATATAATCAATAAACCTTTGCTCCACATACTATCCTTTCTATAATTCCTCATGTTTCCCACTCTCAGGTCTTGTTTATCATGCTACTTAAAATAACATGATCTTAATACCATTTTTAAATCTTTGTCTATGTCCATGTTTCTCATAATCTGAAAATAGGTTCTCCTTCTCCTCCTTTTTTTTAGTCTTTGTCCTTTAACTTCCTTATACTTTTATATTTGCTGGTTTACTTTCTTGTTCTTTGGCCAACAAGTTTTTTATTAAAGATCCCTGTCTTCTAATTTTTGAAAAATATTATCAAAGTGTATTTATGCATTACGTACTTCAAATGTAAGGTGATCTAATACAATGAAATACAGGTTATATCACAATAATGAACAAAGAGCAATATCAAAAAAGTCTAAGCAAACAATCGATAAAGTTTTAGAAACAATTGCTCAGGCATCATTAGGATAATCATTATTCCCAGAACACTTTTCTATGTCTATTGACCATACTATTAACCAGGAAAAGCTATAGACTACTACTACTGTTTATATTTTTTAGTAAATCACCCATAATTTTTTTGAAAAAGCACAGTCTCATTATAGACCAAACAATACCAATCTAAAAAGTATTAGAACTACTGAAGAATTGATTAAAACAGGTTATAAAGCCTGAAAAGCATGTTTATTTTTAGGACATGAGTAAATGAAGATTGTTTTTCAAATAAATAATTTAATTTATATTCTTAATTTTAATATTCACTTGATACTATTTGAATAAGACTGTAAATGAAACATGATCCTTCTCCAGCAATCCCTTTGTTTATTGAAAATTAAAACTAACACACTGAGGATAAATGAGAAAATTATCTGAGCTCACCTGATACTCACTAGATCAGCACAGGATATTTATACTCACTCCAAATTATTATTTTCAATTAGCAAATCAAAATTAATACATTCAATATGTGTGCTGGGTAGGACTAGAAAAAGAACTAGCCTCAGATGGACAAAGGAAAATGAAATATGCTTTCCTCAATCAATGACTTTATAATTAAAAATGAATTCATGTGTAATAAAATGAGCATTTGAGTAAACATTAATGATTTCTTTTTTATCATGGATGAATATAAAATTTATTACATATAGGTAAAACTTAAATATAAATTTTATTCATGTTTCTATTATAGGACATTAAAAAAAAGATGGCACTCAATAAAGGTCTCAGAAAACAGTAGCAAACTAATCAGTGGAAAAGTATTTAACAAGGCTTGAAAAGTATAAGAAGCACATGAATGTCTTCATATTTGAATAAATTTTTTATGTAAATGAGAAAATCAGGATTACTCTTACCCAGAAATCCTTTTGGAAACTAAAAACTTAATATACTTCAAAGAAAGACTCTCTTTTTTGTATCCTATGTCCTTAACCAACATTTTCAACATGAATCAGGACTTCATCTTGGAAGAATTGAGAACATAAAGAAATCAATAGTACTTTTCCTTCTTGTTTTCTATAAGATTCAAGAAGATATATACTTAAATTAATCTATTTCCTTCTTTCCTGCAGAATATAATGTTGACTTAGCAGCTTAGGTACAGGTTAATTGCCAATTTTCTTCTATTTCACATACATTCATGGTGGGAAAGTTGGATTAGAAATGAAGAGGCTCCAATACAAATGACTAACTTTGAAGTGTATAAGAACAGAGCTTATCTAGTACAACTTTCTCTTTTTATGCAGGAAGAAACTAAAGCTTACTTAAGTGTTAAGTGAATTACTGAAGTCATCTTGTAAAAAATGGACTAATAGCACATAATTTACATGAAGATGATAATTAAGTCTATGGGAATTGAAGAGATCACAAAGAGAAATAGGACAGCAGAAGAAAGAGCACCCAGTAAAGAATGCTATAGAACTTTCACAGTTTGTATGCACAATTTAGATGCCTGAATCTAGAGGAAATGCTGAGATCACAAAGTTAAGCAGTTTAGGGGGGAAAAAGGAAAGTAGGCCCAGCAAAGAATATGAGACACTTATGATTTACTATTCCTAACTAGATGCTGACTCACCAAAGGAGATTGAGAAGGAGCAATGAGATATGCAGGAGGATAAACAGAATGGAATAGTCAGGAAAACCTAGAGAGAAGAGAGTATCAAGAAGAAGAAACTCTCACTGTCAGTGTCAAAAAGATGAGAACTGGAAAAATACCATGGCTTTGGCAATTAAGAGATCACTGATAATTTTAGAAAAAAGAAGTTTTTGTATTGATAAGGTCAGAAATTAGACTACAGAGATTTAAGAAATGAACGAGGAAAAGGAAGTGGAATAACTTCTTCTTTTTGGTTTTCTCATGGGGCTTAGCCACAAAGTGTAGGAAAGATGAAAAGTAATAGCTTATAGAAATAGATGGAAAAAGAGAGAAGTTTATTTTGAGGGTGGAGAAGATGTGGCTATAATTTTAGGTAACAGAGAAGCAACCAGTAGACAAAGATATATTGAAGTGAAAGAATGTGGATAATAGAGGGGAAAACTGCTGGAAGTGAGATGGGATGGAATAGGATCTCTTGTAAAAATAAAAGGGTTTGTCTTGGTAAGAAAAAGGGTCATTACTTCACAAGAAACAGGGATGAATTAGGAAATAGTAGCAGAAGATATTTGTGTGATGAGGGATAAAGAGGAGAAGAAAAGAGGAAATCCAGGTTTTTTTCAGTAAAATGAGAAATGAGCTTCTTACTTAAAAGAGTAGGGGAAAAAGAACCATGGGAAATTTGAAGAAAGATGAACAATTTCAGAATAGCTGCTATCATGGGTGGAATAGTCAGTTAATTATGGAGATGCAAAAGGACTTTCTTGTGATAATGAAGTCCCAGTTAAATTTAGGTAACAAATTTGTTATGATGAAAACAAATTTATATTTAACAATAGAAATTTGAAAATAATAAGCAATTAGGGAGGTAGTATGGAATGAATACTAGGTTAATGAGAAGAGTCTCTGTTTGAATTTCTGCATTGATACTTAAACTTCTATGACCTTGGCAAGATTACTTAACATCTCCAGGTCTCAGTTCCTCATCTGTGAAGCAAGTAGTTTAGCTAATGTGATCTCTAAAGATTCTCCAAACTCCTAATCTATAGTGCTAGTAAATATCTGTTGAATTAAATAAAATTTACTCCTACTATTTTCTCAAAGTAATTAATATATTATAATTAATAATTCCAACATATGGGTTAACTTGTGACAGAGATTTTTCCAAAATTTCTAAAAAATGACACATGTAAAACCCAGTGGAATTGCACGTCAGCTATGGGGGTGGGGATAGAGGGAAAGAACATAAATCATGTAACCATGGGAAAATATTCTAAATTTAAAAAAATTAAAAAAACTTTTAAAAATTCTAAAAAAATTTGGGGATGAGTCACATATTTTGTGCTAGGCTTGAGAATGAAAAAAAATTCAGTGGTATTAAAGAAGTGTGTTAACAGCTTAATAAAAGTGTTGAAAAATATACCAATTTATAAATTAGATTGAAAGAAACAATTCTACTGATAAAATACCATAAACAGATCCCATTATTAGTTACTACAACATTTTCTGCATTATACTTTTGCAGTGCTATAGATTTCAGAAGGCAAGCCAAAATGGGACCATTCTTAGTGGGACATCATTTCACCTTTGTAGAAGCACTATTCTTCCCACTTTGAGTTAAAGATTCTGGGGCTAGGAAAAGACCTTTAGAGAAATAATTTGAATCATCACTTAGTCCAGATATCTCAGAGAAAGTTTTGGATACAGAAAGTAATACATTTTTTTAAAGCCTGATTTCCTTCCCCCCCTCCACAAAAAACAAACAAACAAACAAATGAGGAGCATATCACTTAGTCACCAGTAGTTACAAAAACCAAATGAAACTTATTGACAGTAACTTAGAAAGGATTTGTAGGACAAGTGGATGGAATTCTTATAGTTTGGGGCAACTTCGTTCCCTTTGTACAGAGAGTAAGGTACTGAAGTACTATTTTAAGGCCTTTATTTAGTCCTCAATATTGCCCATTGGATAGATGTAAGACAACAAAATATTATTAAAAGAATCCTCCTGAATTAATTTTAACATTCATTAAACATATAGCATGGTTGGAGGAATGGAGGTAGCCTCAAGAGAATTAAATTAGACCATGTCCACACTTAATTATACCTTTGTTCCTTGTTTTGATATAAAACTGTATGAGTTAATGGCCATCTATATAGAACCATGATGATCATCATTTTGGGAAAATGCTAAGAATCTACCTAAGGCTATAGGAGCAGTCCAATTTCATAAGATTAATAATTTTACAAAGTTAACTATACAAAGAGTCAGAATTTCTTTTCTATTTTTTTCTCCAATTCAATAAAAAATAGTGCTAAAAAATCCTAAGGTGAAGATCTGGGAGCAGAGGTAAAAGATAAGATAGATTCCCTAGAAAGTGAAAAAGATAAATGAAATATCACTGACAAAAGTCAAAGATATGACCTTTGCAGGATAAAAAGGAAAGCTGAGAAGCCAATTTTGTTGTTTCCCCTATTTTTTCATTAATCTATCTGATATCAGAAGTACTTTTCTGGAGAACAAGTAGGGCTGTACTCAAAATGGATACTGAAACTTGTAGCACTCCCTGTTTCAAATTCTTGTGCCATCTTGGTCAGCTGTAGGAAATATGATTCAAATCTGTTTGGGATGTGTATATTTAATGTGTGAATTCTATGTTTCTTTTTTTGATTTTAAAAAAATTAGCCATTTAGAGAAACATTTACCAATAAATGTTGTCAGTAACAGGAGATGAAGGTATTTATCAATCATTCTTTTTATTTTAAGAAAAATATGACAAACCAAAAATGAATATTAATTCTTGTAAAGAGCAAATATTTTCAAACAGTCTTTAGTTGTCATAATTCTATGATCAAAAAACAAAAGCCTAACCAAAAGGTCTAACAGAATCGAAGGAACAGAAATGAGAAGGAACAAAGTGCAGCAGATGTAGAACAGGAGAGCAATGAGGGACAGAGATGTAGTAGAGGAAAAACCAAGGGAGACATAATGTAGAAAATTGGACCATCAGTCACTTCCCCCTGTTAAGGTTATATAAATCACAGTTCTTTAAATCATATGGAAAATAAAGCAACCTGAGGGAGGGGCAGAGGCCCTTTGGAAAAGAGAAGACATTTCTTGATTCTTGGGGCAACTTCATTCTATAACTTTTACTGTTTAGGTAAGTTTGCTTTAAAGTTTAGATATTTTGTAAATTTGAGTACTCCACAGAGAAATCTGGTAATTATACTAGAGGGAATAATGTTTCACTCATTTGGCAATGGCTCCTTCCTAATTATAGAAAACCATGATAAACTTTTGTTTTGTTTTGTTTTCCTTAACTTTCTTGGTTCCTTTGTCTACACCAGAAAGACTAGCACTATGCTTTTCAGGATAACTTCTCACTGAATTAGAAATTGAGTTTAACAGAAGCAGGTCACAGTGCTTAACAGTAGGCGTTCAATGGTTACTTGTTGACTTGTTCTTCACTTAATTGTGGTGGAGTTAAGTAGGAGCTCTTTTGAAGGCTTAGCATAGAAAGTAGGATTTACTAGCTTAACAGTTTTCAATTCTGCATTTTCTCAGATCAAAATGTTTGGGTTATAGATATAACATCAGGAATTAAATTATTATTTCTCTACTAGGAAGCAAACTAGCTACTAAAGAAACAATGTCCTTGGTGCTAAGAACCTAGGAAGAAGGAATATGATGATTGTATTTCTTATGTTCTGGGCAGTTTAAATTCTTTCTGCTTAAATTAATTTTCTAAGAATTTCATTTGAGAAGAAGGTAAAAATTATAATAATGGAATCCTGTTGCTTATCCAGTTTGCTTCTGGGATGATTCACTAACTGTACATATCTCTAGAAGATATTACACTATGTACCACTGGAGATATGGATGTACATGAAAGAAAGGCACAATTCTTAAATATCTCTCTAGCCATTTAAGTTGATTGAAATATCAATTTTTACTTAATCTGTTGCCCTTGAATCTTAGCATCTTAAAACTAGGCAAGTACAAGAACACAAAAGAAAAACTAACACATGAAAACCATCAAAGCTATTTGAGGGTGTGGTGATGGGATGAATTAACATATGTTACCATGAATTGATTTAGAAAGAAGTCTTCTTTTGTCAAAATTGATATATTAAAGGAATGTCTGATGCCTTCATAAAAACTGAGAATCATGTTATACCAACCTATACAAAATTTATATCTGTTGTATTTTCAGACCACTTGCATTTTTCAAAAACTTGCAGGGGATTAAGAGACTAAGCAGAGCATAAATAAAAATGAATTGAATATTTATCAAGAGTTACTTTGGACAGGTACTTAATTAAGTATTTTAATACCCGTGGCAGGTCCAGAATCAAACTAACCCAAAATAACAACAACAAACAAACAAAACTTAAAAACTACACTGATTTTTCACAAATCCTACTATTCCTTGTGCTAATATCTCATTTCTCCTAACTTCCCTTGATAAACTTAAAGAGTAATCTATGACCAATAGACCTCTTCCTTACTGCCACTTCATTTAGGAAGTGATGCAGAACTCATTTCATTGCATTATAACTAGGCTTATTTCCCATCGTTTAACAGAAACTATTCTCTGATTGGTCACCAGTGAACACTTAATTATCAAATATAATTTTTTCTTCTCAAATATCCTATATCTCAACTCTTTATAATTCAGCTCTCCTTGGAAATCTTTTGTCTTTTGTCTTCTTTAATGGAATACTTTTCTGGTTTTTCTACTATGTCTCTGACCACTTGTCTGTAATTTTTACTAACTCTAATTCCTTCTCATAATTCCTAAATGAAGATAGCCCTTGGTCTTTTGTCATTTGGGACATTTTTCTTGACAGCTATATCTACTCCCAGAGATTAAACTACTCTCCTTCTGGATGATTCACAAATCTGCAATATTATTTCCACCCATTTTCTAAGGCTCAGATGTACATTCATGGGTACTTGTTCTGTAGTTTTATATACATCTACATTGTTGCCTCAAACTAAATATGACCCAAACTAAACTTCCCCTCCTCATATCTTTGACCACATGATGAAACTACTTCTGCCAACTCTTTTTATAGACCAGGTCTGGAGATGGGAAGGTCCTGTTTCAAATTTGGCCTGGGGTATTTTCTAGCTTTGTGATCCTGGACAAGTAATTTAATTCCAATTGTCTAGCCTTTTCTACTTTTCTCCCTTGGAATCAATTCTTGTATCAATTCTAAGATAGAAGGCAAAATTTTTAGAAATAAATAAATAAAACTATGAGGCTTGTTTGCAGACTGTGAATTCTTTTAATATCGCTTTTATACATAGGAAGGTTAACATAAAAATGTCTGAATTTCTTTGGAAATATGTTGGCATACATGTTGACCTTTAATAACTATATTCATAACAATTTTAGATTCTTTCTTCTCTGTCTTCCTCATCCTTCTACCACCCCATCAAATGAGAAACGAAATTTTGTAAATTTAATATTTTTCTTTCTTTCCTTTGATATTGATGTTATATTGATTCAGGTTCTTATGACCTTCTTGTGTTAACTATTTTCATAGATATTTTCCTTTATGTATTTTCAATCTGTTCTATTGACTTCTACTAGAGTAATAATGAAAACAGAGCTCCCAGTTTGCTACTCTTTTGCTCCCAACCAATCAATGATTCTTTTTAACAACAACAACAACCCTTTAATCTCCAATCTAAAGTGACTACAATCTACCCTTCCAGCCTTGTTTTGTGCGGGTACTCCTGTCACACTCCATTTTTCAAACAAGTGATTTCTCAAGCACACTCTGTTCTTTCCTAGTGGCATTTGTTTGCTTGTTCAGAATATTCCCTCCACTTCAAAAAGCCTTTCTAAATCTTGTCTATTTGCCTAATGAAATCTAGCACTCAAAGTCAAATTCAAAAGGCACATGTTTCATGAAGTCCTCTGTGATTTCTCAGAGAGAAATAATATTTTTCTTTTTTGTAACCCTAGAAAAATTTGTTCATCCTCTTTTAATGTAAATATCACATTTTCTCCTTGTGTCATCAGTTTTTGTTTATTCTTCTTTCTTCTTTGTACTCAAACATATTGGATAGTATTTTGCATTGAGATACTAAACTAAAGTCTGTTGAACTGGCAATAATAACTTTGTGAATTCATTTACTCTCTTCTAACCATTCAAAAGTTAGTCCTTAATAGTAAGTTAGCTAAATACAGAAGGACAAACATTTGTCATTACAGTCAGTAACTCCCAACCTCTTGAAAAAAAAATTATCTGTTCAGTAAATGATGGTAGAATTTTTATAACACTTAAAAGTTTGTACTGGCAGCAATGCAATGACCCAGGACAATTCTGAGGGATTTAGGGAAATGAAAGCTACTCATATTCAGAGGAAGAACTGCAGGAGAGGAAATACAGAAGAAAAACAACTGCTTAAATATTTGGGTTGATGAGGACATGGTTGGTGATTTTGACACTAAATGACTACACCAAGGCAACTATCAATAATATGTAAATAAGTCTTGACTGATCACATAGGTTAAAACCAGTGGAAATGTGCATTGGATATGGGGGAGGGGTTGAAAGGGGGGGTGAAGGGGAAAGTAAAAACAGGAATCATGTAACCATGGAAAATTTTTCTAAAAATATAAAATATTTAAATCTGAAAAAATTTTGTGAAATACATTGCATACATTATTTCATTTGGGCTTGAAAATAGCTTTTTCAGATAGATACTATAGATATTCTAATATCAAATTTTTGTATGAGGAACTTAAGGTTGAGTAAGTATAAAAACTTACCTACAATATAAATTTCTTCCTGATTTCAAATCCAGCAAACTTTCTATTATTTAATAATTTATAGTATTATTGAGTTATTCCTGAATTCTCAAGACTGATTAATGAACACAAATTCTGGCAACTATTTGCTAAATTATATAAGACTACCTTCAAATAAAGCTATTATAGTTGTCATATCTGTTGGCTAGCCTAAATAGGAACAAAGAAGTTTGTCATTACTTAGATAGCCAATAAATAAATTCCTTTTCTTTCTTTTCCCTTCCCTTCCCTTCATTTTCCCATGCCTTTCTCTATCTTCGCTTACCTTTCCTTGTCTTCCCTTGCCTTACCTTTCATTCCTTTCCTTGCCTTGCCTTCCCTTATTATTTCTCTCTCATATCACTAAACTCTCCAACAGTATAATAGAGTATATCCAAGAGTATGTACTTTTTGGATGCTGTCCATATTCCAAAAAGGACCAACATTTAATAAAAATCATGTGTAAAGGATTATTTAATTGCATGAGAGATTGGACAAGATGTACTCTGATCTTCACTCTGTAAAATTTAAATTAATATCAATAACTCCAAGTATTATGTTTTATAAAATTTATTAATAATCACTTGAAGTAGAAAGAAAATAAATTAAAAGAAATAGAAGTTCAAACTTAATTATCTAACAAAAAGTAAACCCATATTTGTAGATTCTCCTGCCTGGCATAAAGCCTACTTTCCCAGACACAATAAGGGGAAAAGAGAGAAAGGCAGGGCTACACAAAACTTATATCTTCCCTACATTAGCACTTAATGTGAGAAGGAACATGGGAAGCTAGGATTTAGAGTTCTGGCAAGAAAAATCTAATTATGCAACTCTAAGAATATGGTTTATATCTTTTTATTCCAACTGAAGGTTACAGAAATAATGCAAGCTTGAATTTATAGAGGGAGTTTCTTCATCTATGAATTCTCTGTATCAATGAAATCACAGGTTCAGTTTCTATCCTTAAATAATGAGTAAAATTATAGATTTAGATAAAATAGTGAAGATTTAAGTAGAAGTATAATATGAAATATATTTTCTAATACTTCACCTTTGTGGGGAGCTAACAAAATGTTTCAAAGGTCATGCCAGTTAAACACAAGGTTCTTTCTAAGGCTAGTTACAAACCATCCATTTTTTTGGGTAGATTACGTATTGGTACAAATTTCAATAATCAATTACTGACATTTTTTTAATCCATTTCTTCTGCCTCCCTCCTACTCCTCACACTTATCCAAGAGATCAGATAATATGATATATATTGTAAAAGTATTATTATACAGTACATATTTCCATGTTCATATCATAAAAGAAGACATATAACACATTAGAGAAAAATTCATGGAGGAAATAAAATGAAGAATGGTATGATTCAATATTCATTCAAACTTCATCAGTTACTTTTATAATAGTGGATACCATTTTTTTTGTCTTGGGTCCCTTGGAGTTATCCTTAATCCTTGTATTGCTAAAATAATTAAGTCATTCACAACTGTGAACCATCTATTTGTTACTGGAGCAAAAAGGTGAAAAGGACCCTTGGTCACAGTTAATGATATTTTTAATCACAAAACTAATAAAGACTCTTGAACAAATCATAGGACAGACATTATGTGCCAGAGAAAAGAAGAACTATACTGTTGAAATCATAGGAATATATTTAAATGCTGGAACACAGAATGCATCACTACAAACAGTACACATTCTAACAAACAGTTTTCTCCATAATCTATTGATATTTGAATTAACAAGCAGTTTTCAAGTCCATTTGAATCTAAAAGCATCTTTACAATTGTCTAATCACATTCTCTCAGTGGGCAAACTTTTAAGCTGAAATAACCTCACTGATACTATTGCTCTTCTATGAGAAAATCCAAACCCTCTGGCCATTTGAGCATTGGTGAAGTGGATAAGCAGCTTCAAAACCTGCTGCTTCCACAAGCATATAAAATGGTAAAGCAGCGAGATAGAACAAGACATCAGATTTCACCAGGCAAAATCTGCTGCTTAGCTGTAATGTTCAGTCGCTCCCACTTTGGATTGATGTCAAGCTGTACCTGTACATTGTCTAGTCAGTTTGACACACACCCCCTGCCAGTAATTAAGTTTGGGCAGGAAATCTAATAAAGTTTCCTACCAAATATATCTGATGGTAGGAAAAGCAGCCCTGTTGTGAAGATGGAATTTTTGCTTCTCTTTGAACAGCATTACAATAGAAGAGATATTTGGCAAGAAATTGGTGCACTCAGTTTTTATGTGCTCTTTGATAATTATCAGACAAGATACAAAAACAACTCTTAAAATATATTCTGGCATTTGATGGAACCTTCTTCCTTGTACCCAGATTTCAAGGTTGTGGAATAGATGTCAGACAAGAGAAGTAGCCATTTCATGTTCTCTAATTCAAGTAACTTATATTGTCCACATTTTACTATATTATAAATAACATAGAGTACATGCATGTATTATATAGTCTCTTTAAAATAAATGAGGTCATTTAATGATGAACAGGACATAAGAAGCAGTTTGAGTTGGAGACCACTTATATTGTTTATCAAATTATTCTGATACCTAAATAAAAAGAAAAATAATTTTACTTATTAATTTTACTTTAATGAACTGCTAGTAGAGGCAACAGTGTGGTTTAATGGATAACGTGCTGGGCCCAGAGCCAGGAATACCTGAATTGAAATCTGGCCTTAAAAACTTATTAACTTTGTGACTCTTGGTAAGTCACTTAATGTCTGTTTACCTCAGTTTCCTTAGAATTTAGAAATTAAATTGACAGAGACAAAGCTTATTCATTAAGGGCTGAGAGACTGTGAGATCACAAGAAAAGGGAAATCTTAGTCTTCTTGGCTTTCTAAAATTAATTTCAATGTGAAGGGAGAGACTCCATGAGAATTTCTAAATATTTATACAGTATATTGTATACCATAAAATAAACATTAATTAATTAATCAATCAATCAACATTTTTTAAGTACTTGCAACATGCCAGGCACTGAGCAATCACTGGGGAAACAAAAGGGGCAAAGGACAATTTCTGCCTTTAGGGAACTAGAAATTTAATGGAATAAACAACAAGCAAATATATATGTACACATCAAGCTATATACAGGACAAATAGGAAATAATTAAAAAGGAAAAGCACTGAAATTGAGGGTTTAGGGAAAGCTAACTGTAGAAGGTAGTATTTAAATTAGGACTTTAAGGAAAAGAGGGAGATCTATAATTGTAGTGGAAGATGGAGATTATGCCATGCCTGGGAGATAACCAGAGGGGATGCCTAGAGTGTGGAGATGAGTACCTTATTCATGAAACATGTGGGACTTCCAATGTCATTAAACTGAAGAGTAAATTTTGGAAAATGAGGTCTAAAAAGATGAAAGGTAGGAGGAGGCTAGGTAGGTTATAAAAGGCTTTTACTTCCAAACAGAGCATTTTTTTTAAAATTTCATCTTGGAGGAAATAGGAAATCCCTAGAGATTAGTGAGTGGGAAGGGGCCAGTTGTATGATGAAATCTACATTTTAGGGAAATCACTTTAATGGATGAAAAGAGAATGATTGGATGAGGAGGGACTTGAGGCAGACAAAACCACTGGTAGGCTATAGTGTTAGTCAAGAGATGAGAGAATAAATGCATATAAAAATACATTAGAATTGCAAATGTCAGGAGAGAACCAGGGACATATAGTCATATAATCAAGAAATGTTTACAAAGGGGAATCAGACAGACCTTCCCAACAGCTTGACTACACTGGAGAGCTAGTGAGGAATCCAAGATAACTGGTTGTGAGTCTATAGGAAAGAGAGGATTGTGTGGCTCAGTTCAGTAATGGGAAAGGCAGGAGACAGTGAGGTTTGGGGGAGAAGACAATGAGTTCTGTTTCAGACACGTTGAGTTTAAGATGTCATTATAATATAAGTTAATGATATTTGTAAAACAATAATTTACTAGCAACAGAGGAAGCTTTAGAAGATGGGTAAAAGGAAGCACTAGGCTAGAGAGAGAGTAAGTTGAAGGCCAGATTAAAGGAGGAAAAAAGAGGACATTATATTGGATCATGAAAGATTTTTTCCTTTGGTTAAATTTAATACCATTATAACAGTTTAGAGTTTGTTCTATTAAAACTTATAGAACAATTCAAGTTATTATATATGTATGGATATACCATATAAATATATATATATGCATACACATATATAGATGTGTAGGTATTTTGTACTATATATATACTATACA
>NC_058132.1:574259275-574302128 GCF_016433145.1 Gracilinanus agilis
AAATATATCTGTGTTTATATATATATATATGTATACATAGATATATGTATGTATATGTTTAATCTTGGACTGCATCAAAAGTAATATTTAAGGAATTCAATTTAAAAATAAAGAAATTCCCAAGAGATAACAAAAACGGTCTTCTGTTAAAAAGAACATTTAATGGAATTTCTTTAAACATTTCTCAAATTCTAACAAAAAAATGATTTAAGGCATTATCTGTTATATTGATTTATAACACATTTTCATTTTTTTTAACTTTTTAGGAAAAAATTTCCATGGTTACATGAATCATGTTTTTTCTTTCCCCTTCATTCCCCTTTTACCCCCCACCATAGCCTACGTGCATTTCCACTGGTTTTAACTTGTGTCATCAATCAAGACCTATTTCCATATTATTGATAGTTGTATTGGTGTGGTTGAGATTTATAACACATTTTCTAAAGAGAAGAAATGAATTAAACTGAATCATCATTAGGACTAAGGAGAATACAAGCATTTTTCCCCTATTACAATAAATAGTCATTCCATGGTAGGTACCACCTAGTAGTATAAAACCAATAAATAGCATCAGAAATGATTTGTGCCAATATATTTTCTACACGTTTTAAAATAGTTGCTTAATTGTAGTTGTTTGCTAGGTCTTTCCAATAGAAGAGTTTTGATACCATGAAGAAACATGATGTGTTGGCAAACCTACTGGTTTTAATGTTCTAGGAATCGAATCCATAACCCAATCGTTCCACTTGCTACCTGTGTAACAAATTACTTAAATTATTTCTGTTGAATTTTCCCCTTATCTGTGACATCTAGGTGGCATAATGGATAGAGTGTAAGAATTGGAGTCAGGAAGACTTCTCTTCATGAGTACATATTTAGTGTGAGACACTTCCTAATTGTGAGACCATGGGCAAGTCACTTAATCCTATTTACCTCAGTTCCTCACGTGTAAAATGCTCTAGAAGAGTAAATGGCAAACCACTCTAGTATCTTTTCCAAGAAAATCCCAAATGGTGTTACAAAGAATGAGACACAACTGAAAAAACTCAATTAAAACAACAAAAAACATGGTCCTTTCCATCTCTGATTCTATTTTTAAAAAATATTTATTTTTTTAGATTAACAGGTTTTGTAGGGATTGTTTTATTAAGAATTTTAGAATGTAGGTAATTTGTTATTGACTTGATAAATTTGTTCACCAAATTAGTATGTTAAAATTATCTTGCCACTCATCAGGTCAAGAAAGTAGAACTTCAGATCCTTCTGAACTACTTGATTTAAGTCAATTCATTATTAAACCTTCTTAAGTGATGGTTCATGGGTATTGGCAGCAGCCTTTGCCTAAAAGAAATTGCATTCTGGCAGGTTGGAGCAAAAATGTGGAAATGGCTAACTTTAGACTTTCATCCTTATCTGAAGTATGATGAGAAAAACATCTGAATGATTTTAATTGAGGGCACATAAATTATAGGATTTAGAGGTGAAAGATTAGGAATTTATAGATCATGAAATCCAATGTGCATATTTAACAGATATGGAAAATAAGGCCTAGACCAATTAAGAGACTTGTAAATAGCACAGCTGATATTTGAACATAGTTCTTAGTCGCAAATTTAGAAGATTAACCCGAATATAGTTTAGAAAAACAAGTGTTTTTGTGAACTGAATACATTTTAGCTCAGATATAGTTGTCCCTCACTATATCAGGGTTCACTTATGAAAGCTTCACTTTATCAAGGGATTTTAAAAAATATATATCTAATTGTGTATTGTGGAATTTTCGTGCCATACTGTACACAATGTGAAAGTTTGCTGTGATATTTCACAGTAGCCACTACTGGTTAATGGAATGAAAGGTTACCAACCACAGCGCTCTGTTCTGTATTCTGGGTGCCAATTGACTCATTGTTTATAAAAGCATGGACAAGATTAATAAGAATGTGGAAAAGTTTATAGGAGAGTATGAAGGGTTAATAAAGCCTTAATATATAATACATATTTATATTTATACATAAAATAAAATTAATTGTAATACATATTAATATATAGTAAAATAAAGATAACACTGCTAATTTGCGAATTTTCACTTATGGGGGTCCTCTGCAATGTTACTCCTGCAATAGGTGAGGGATGACCGTATATTATTTAAGACTTGTCAACTATTCCTTGACTTTAGATTAAATGTAAAAAGTACTTTGAAGCCTTTTGATGCAGTGATTTGAACTCTGGATCTCTTCCCTTCATGCCTTTGGACAGAAGAAGAACCTTTGAGTTTTGAAGGTCACAGAGGATTTTTTACTTGTTGTCTTTGCATCCTAGTCTAATATCCCAAAGAGATGACAACTGGTGGCAGTGCTCATATCAGGAGCCAAGGTCAGACTGGATCTAGATTCATGATCCATAAGAGGAAATTCCTGAGTATTCCATAAACAGAACAGATATTCTAGCAACCAGAAGATGTACATTAACTCTTTGCTATATGTATGATCTAAAATTGAGCATATTTTCCCCTGGACTCCATATGTACTTGTGAAAGAATGTTTCATAGTCTTTTGTGGGGGAACATTTTGTACAAACTGTTCTTATCACAGCAACTTTATAAATATGACTTCTTTAAAGCTTTTTAAGGCTGTCTGGCATTGATTCCAAATTGGATGCTGGGAATATAATGGTAAGGGTTTGAGTAGAAAGCATTAAAGAATCAACCTTTATGCTCAGGGAAGCTAGAGGAAGAAATAAAAACTTCCTCTGGAAATGACATGAATCTATGAATTGGAGGAAGGATTTTTTGAACAGGCATGATTTACATATACATTACTGGAAATAAAGAGAATAACTTTAATTGTCTACATCTTTTTTTTTTCCTGATCATAGTTTCTTAAAAGTAAAAGTAGAAGAATTTTAGAACCTTCCTATATAATGGGTGTTTAATCACTGTAATTTGGGGCCATAATTAATCCTCTTTCTAGCAGCTTTAACTCTGAAAGGAGTTTATAAAAACAGTTAACATGACACTGCAGAAACTTGGAAAATGGTTGCAATTATTAACCCCATTTTACAGATGAAAGTTGAGAGAGATTAAGGATTTATTCACAGTGACACCTAAGAAGTATGTGAGGCAAGATTTAAACTCAGGTCCTTCATACCCAAAGTTTATCACTCTTAGGGCTAAACCACATAATTGTTTGTTATAGAGATTCAGATGAGACAATTAAAGCAGACTAAAGTTAACTAGTGACACTGGGTGTGGAAAATTCAACAAAATGGAGATATTGTAGATAGAAGCAAGACAACTTATTAGGTAAGAAGACTAGAGGAAAATGTTCAAGATTGCACAGAAGTTTCTAGTCACAGAAAGTGGTGTAAAAGCTAATTGTTGAAGATATCGCATATACCTGAATATCCTGAAAAGAGACTTATGAGGGCTTTTTTAAAAAAATTATATATGAATAGTTGGTATTTCTGAACAATTGTTGGCAGAAATAAGCTGTGTAGGGTTTAGTTGAGTACATGGGTAGTTGAGAAAATTTATAAAAATATTATTAAAAAGATTTAGTAAATTATCTAAATGTAATGGAAAACCAAGTATCAATCTGTAGTATTCTACTTAATACAAAAAAATAAAATAAAGTAACATTTTAAAAATAAACAGGAAATTTTATCAAACGCCTGATGAGGAACAAATCATGCAGTTGATGACAGCAGTGAATACAACTGTCAATGTTTGCAAGCAAAAAATAAGACTAATTTTCATGTATTTAAAAATTATGCTATCAACTTAAGATTGCAGTCCCAATATATGTATGTTGATATATGTGAATTCAAAGAATCTTAAATTTCTGCAATGGTATATTGGTCATAGTATAAATATAAACATATGTATATTTCATGAGAAAAATTAATTTTTATCAATAAGATATGAGAAAGTAGTGATAAAATTTGATGAAATAAACAACTTTTAGATTAATTTAAAGAAAAATAATTTTAACACAACTCATATATTATTTAATTGCATAATTCTTGTGCTTATTTTTCATTGTAAATATACAAATATATATGTTTTCATAGTTATTTACATTATCTAATATGCATGTATTCCTTTTACAAAGGTAAAACTTTAAGTAATTAAGTTATGCTAGGGTATAACTTTGAAATGAACTATAATTAGATTAATACAGTAATTACTTAGATAGGTATGAAAATTTAATATTAATCTGTACTCCTTTTGTCACCTACAAGACAATCTTTGAATTTTAAAGGGAAAAAAAACTTAATCTTAAGATTGAAGCTATATAGTGCTTCTTCCACTCACCCTCACTATCCCACTGAATGAAGGTGGAGATTAATTCTTTGCAAGCTTACCTAAAAAGATCGGGTGTGAAACTAGGATGCCCATTATCACCACTATTATTTAATATTGTATTAGAAATCCTAGCTATAGCAATTAGAGAAGAAAGAGTTAATAAGTTCTTTGCTTATCTATAAACAAACTTCTTAAGATAGTGAAGTGAAGTAACTAAATAAGCTAGGCAAAGTCAAGTAGAGGAAAGTGAACATTTTCACTTTTTAGCCATTTAAACCCAAATGACTCTTGACATCCCGAAGACCAGCCTCTTGTCCAGAGCTAGGTTGGAGTCTTCCAATCAAAGAATCCTCGGAAAGGAATATCACAAGAGAATAAGTTAAAATATGAGTAAGTCTAGTCATTTTCCTTGGAATCACAGACTGAATAGGTTTGATGACTGGCTGGGGGATTGGGAATGGGGAATTGGGAATTGCTTCAGGGGGAAGATGGCTAAGGGAACTACTGGCCACATGTAACATGTCCCTTTTCTTTCTCTTGCTCCCTTTTTAATATTTAACAAAGAGAAATTAAGATAGGGTCTCCAGATAATTTTAGTCATAACACAGATAAAAATCCTAAATAAGCATTCCATTTATAAATTTTTGTTGGTGTTTTACTTTAATTTTTTTTGTTTTTCCTTTTTATCCCCCAGACTGACAAATAATATCCATATTAAGGAATAATGAACTAAGTGGAATTTAGTAAGTTAATAAGAGAGATATAAGGAAATGGTATGAAGACATATTTGATATTATTATAAAGCTCAGTACACCTAATGCATTGTGACTCAACTTTTTGATCTAGGTCATATTCATCATTCTCCTCAGAATACATAATTTAAAAAAAATTACAAGTGAAGAAAATGATCATTTCAGTTGTAGGTTAATGAAAAGACAATGTAATCTAATGTATCTGAATGTCTATATCATGTTTCTCCTACAAAAAATAAAGTCTTTCCTCAGACTTCACCCAAAGAACTATTGTTCTATCAGTGCTCTGTTGCCTCAGCTTCCATAGAAAGGCTCATTCTTGTTTCTTTTAATACATGTCTGAATTCTTCTTGGTTTCTTTCATTGACTCATAGTAGACAGAAGAAATAAATTTTGCTTTCTAAAAGTGTTCATATAATTTAGATAAACTTCAGGCAAGCCAGGAGACTTTTCTGAATTAAATCACCACTCTCAACTCAAGTTCTTCCATCAAAATTTCACACAACAGTACCTTGTGATTCCTCATACCCATGAAAAATGGTCTCAATCAGAACTACATAATTTGCATATGCATAATATAATTTGAGTACTAATGCATTTGACCACTGGGGAACTCTTGATATAATTATGTTAATTTCCAATATGCTTCCCAATGTTATTTCTATACCAATGATTGCTTACAGGAAAGTTAATTTATTACATTTAAAATGAGGTACAAAAATAAATAGATAAGAGCTAATAAACTGTACTATTTTAGAAAGCACATCAGCAAATTCCGTGAGAAAGATATTGAAAAGTTTTTATAAGAATTAAAATCAGTGGTCTGTTTTTGTTTAACTAGTTTTCAGAATAAGTTACCATATCAAGATATTTCTAAGCAAGATATATGGACTTTGTTCACATGTACCAAGTGAACAGATTGCACTGTGAGTTCATTGCAGCCATCTTAACAATTGATGTGATGTCTTTCTCATCAATTTGGCTGGGGCAACAGGAATTGATCATGGGGATGACCAAAATGAATGGATTGGCTTTCCCCTATTCAGTACAACTGCCAGGTATAGACATGGTCATCATTAAGCAATTTCTATTCTATTGGGAAATCATTAATAACTAATGATGCAGAGGACACCTGACTTAAAGAAAAATAGCGAATTTAGAGAGCCACAATTTGTAAGTTTCTAAGGTAAGAATCCCCAAGGTTCTAAATGTCTATCTTTTGTAATTGGATTCCACAGAGGTATTTTATAAGCAATGTTTTTGACCAGAAGATTGAATCCTTCTTTGAAGTAGGGAGGTGGTTACTGTTTTTATTCTCCTACCTCCAATATTTATGTTCTTATAATTCTAAATGAAAGCAGCTGGGAGTGGCATCTAAGATTATACACTTTGATTCATGAATTCAAAAATTATTTATTGAACATTGATGATATGACATAAGAAAGTTATAAATGTTCAGGTATTTCTTTTTAATATATAGTTTTTACTCTATGTTAATGAGTTGGTTAGGTAATTGAATGAATAAAATTGTGCATAGGAAAATGACCATATATGTCAACATGATAACTCTAGCCCTTTCGAATGGAAATCAAGTTTGATTTTAAGAGTGAGAGACTGACTACTCATTGCCTTTGAGATTCCACCACGGGGAAAAATAGTTGTAGAATACAAGAGAAGAAAAAAGGTTTCTCCCAGCAGAAAGCTAATTAGAGTAGCCCTCTGTGGATTCAAACATGTTCATTCTCAACCCTTCATCTATGGTTGTAGTCAGGCTCATTATTTCCAGATATGATTAGCAAGTGAATGTACTTTATAAATCAATGAATGAATAAATGAACAAGTTATCATTACCACTGATATTCTGTATAATCTTGTAGATAAAATATACATTTTGACAGAGCTCCAAATACTCATGAGTTTAATAGAACTACTGAACAGATTATCTTCTGAACATTTTTATCATGACCTTACTTAGCTATATAATACTCATTTTGTACTTTAATCTTGCCACAGTAATTCATGCTCTGTTTTCACATATTTGAATAAGACTTAAATGTTCACAATTCAAAGCCTAGGCAGTAGCTTTCCTTTCTAAATCCCCTCTCTAGATACTCTCAGAATAACAAAATAATGGAAGTTTCAGCATCAGTAATGATTTGACTTTTCCCCTAATGACCTAATTTTGATAAGGCATCAATTCAATACCTTTGAAAACAGATCAGATTCATTTACAGATTGGCCCAATTCTGTCAACAAATAGTCTCAGGACTCATCTTTCATTTGATCCCATTCCATTTTAGATTTGTGATTTCAAAGGTGTCAGACAATGTCAGCAATCTGTTAAACTGACAGCAGTAGTACATGGACACAAATCAGTTAAGTTAAATAATATGCAAAAAAGGAAGCAGAGAAACTTAACTTGAGTTCTCAGACATTCTCAAAGCTATCATTCTTAAGTAGAGCTTTGTTTAAATAATTATCTTGAATACTTAAAATACAAATGAGGAGAAAGAGAGTCTCATAGAAAAACCTTTGGAAACAGTTTCTAGAATAAGACAGAGTACATTTACTAAATATGTTATAAAATGGGCACAAAGCATATAAAAGTCAATAACACAGAGAAGTAAGAGGAATCTTTTAAATTTCTCCTATGTGCCAGGCATTGTAGTCAATGCTTGTAATTTAAATATAATGATTAAAACAGTCTTTACACCCAAAAATGATTGCATTCTAAGGGAGAAGATAACATGTACATGTGTAAGTATATAAGAAAAATACAAGCCGAATAAATAGAAAGTAGCTAACAATGAATTAATTTGGAAGGAAGATCACCAAGAATTAATTAATGGTGTAGAGTAAAAATCTAAGGATTGCTTCTAAATAATATCTCTATAAAAATAAAGAAGAGAATTTATGCAATTATGGGGATACCATCCTGTATACATGAAGATGATGGCTTGAATTCATCACTATTAAGGCATACTTTGAATGCTTTCTCAGTTAAAGGAAATGAACTGACATAGGTTTTTTATGTAAATTCATTTATGTCCTACCACTGTTCTAATGTGTTGGAATTGTTTAGAAGACTTTTAGAATGCTGAATAATGACTCTCATTTATTTTTGATGAAGAAACTCAATGAATTATAGAAAAACATAAAAAAGACAGTCTGACAGAGACTAAAAGAGAGACAGACGCATAGAGTCAGATGTAATGGAATAAAACCTTCATAAAATACTTTTCAAGAAATTTTATTTGGTAAGATTTCCTGCTTGAATTTTGAATTCTTTAACATGGACACCAGAAACTATATAGTTGAGAATATTAAGATAACTACTTTTACTATTCAAAGACATAATCTGAACCAGAAGAAAATTCTAGGAAGATGTTTGTGTCTTCCATGAATGACCTAAAAAAAAAACCTTAAAATTTTACAGAAAAAGAGAAAGCATGAAAGCATTATATTATACAATTATAGAAAAAGTACACAAATCCATCTAAACAATATCCATTTTTATTCAAAATGTGTACATCTAAGAACAGAAAAGCAAACTTGTAATTTATTTATATTTTAATGTAAAAATTTCAAAAATATTGTTAATTTGGTGTCTCTTTAAAGTGCTGAAAATTAATTTTAAATTGGCAAATAATTTTCTCTTCTCATCCCCTTTTCTCTTGGGGGGGAAAAAACAACAATTTGATTTTAAGGCTGAGATGGTTTTGCTCTTCATGTTATGAAACTGTGTTGGGTTCTCTGTTTTGTTAACATCTTTATAAAGAATTACAGGATTTAGGACAGGGCCAAGTAGCCACTTGACCTAAATGAGGGATTGGATAATGAACTCAGCAGGCTCTAGTCACCATGAACTTGGCAGTTATACTGACTTGGCCAGAAGGCAGAATGTGTCTGTGTCTTCCAGTTTTCAACAAGGACAACTCCCTTTCCTGTGATGAAGTAACAAGGGAGATATTGAGATCAAGTCTACCTTCTAAGTGGCTGTTTACCAATCAGAGAACTCCAGGGAAGGATGGAGCGATCTCACTTCCTCTCTTTTGTCCTCATCTTCTGGCCATACTCTCCTTATCAGGAAACCCATTCCATTATTGTAGAATACTTTTGTAAATAGAACTAAGTGTTTAGTGAAGCAAAAACTCAGATCAAAAGTTTTTTGGGTTTCCATGTAAAATGAACTGAATGGACAACATAAATGTTATAAAGGTAAAATGAGTATTTTATGATAGAATCCCCATCAGTATATGATAATTATAAACTCTCAGAGTGGGAAGGAGTCCCCTAAACAATCAGATATAACTATACCTTAAAAAAACTCCTCCTCCTCTAATATACTTGGTAGGTGATCATCTGGCCATTTCTTGAAGATATCCAGTGAAGGAATATCTACCGCTCAGGAGAGAGTCTATTCAATTTTTATGTAGCTGTAATTATGAAGAACTGCCTGAGATCAAACTTACACCTGACTCCAGATTAACTGCCAAATTTTGCTCCTACTTCTCTCCTGTGGGATCAAATATGATAAGATAAGTGTTCTTCCACAGAATAGTCCCTCAAATAATTGAAGGCAGCTATCCTATATTTCCTAATTTTTTTCTCAATCCAAAATTCCTTTATCCAATTCTCAAGTTTTTACCTTTTCCTCTTCTAATTAGATTGCTTTGGATTCCATTCATCAGATCAGACACATATAAATGAAATTGCCATGGAAAATATGTAAAGCCAATCTGTGATCTCATCAATGTAAATACCCCCTGCAATGTAGATCACAATTTATCCATAACTGTCTCTCACTATCTCCAAAAGTAGTTTATCTTCCTCATAGGAATTTCTTTTAGTTCTCTTATCATTTTATAAAAAATGAAGAAACAAATTTTTCACTACCATTTCATTTTACTTCTTGACAAGGCTTTTTTTTTTAATTTGTTTTTTTTTTTGTTTTTTTTTTTCTGGTAGATGCATATGTATAAGCTAATGCATAATAAATAACAAGTGATAATATTTTTTTTCAAATTGAGTGTTATGTGATTTAGTGAAGGAATTCCTGAAAGGAGATAATGAGATTTTAATAAGTACTTTCTCATAGGTGAATTGTATACAACAAATTAGTCAAATTCATTCCTTTAGATTTATAAATCGAAAAGGAGAGCGAAGAATAGATCAATAGGTCAGAAAAAGATTAGTTCTCACTCTTTTTGTCTGACTGGTTATCCCAATTCACTCATGTCCCATGATTAATAGCAAAAGTGGTTGTTTATACTGTATAAAGTATCTTGATAACAATCATGATATGCTTTTGTTGCCTTGCTATGTAGGTAATTGAGATGTGTAGGCTGACTGTATTCACCTGAGACTCAGTAATTTGGAGAAACTGACTCTCTTTAGGACTAACGGTACCTTGAAAAACTTCTGGCCTTTGAAAGTACAGCCTCAGAGATAGCTAAGTGGCTCAGTGCATGGAGAGTAAGACCTAGAGATGGGAGGTCTTGAGTTCAAATTTGATCTCACATTCAGCCTAGCTATATGAACCTGGGCAAGTCATTTAACCTCCATTGACTAGCTCTTACTTTTCTGCCTTGGAACAAATATAAAATATTGAATCGGTAAAGATTTTAAGCCTTAAGTTAATATGTTTTGTCTGTTTGTTTTAAAGAAAATACCAGCTTGGCTAAAGTAACCATGGAAACTACATTTCTCGGTTCTGGGATACTAGAGTGGCTCTTTCCATAAGAGCTCTTATAGTCTTGCCTGGATGAGATAACCAAGATCCTTAAACAAGTCTAGTAGCAGACTTGATATTGGAAACTATTATAGTTAACCTCAACAAGGCACCTGTGGGTATTTCTATTCTAGGCTCTATTGTATTCTCAAATATGGGAAACTGATTAGGGAAAATGAGGCTTGAATTATTGGTTTGGATTCATGGTATTCAGATGTACTAAAGTCTTTACCTCTGGGAAATTGGTACTGTGGAGTTTTTAGTAGAACTAGTAAGTTCTCTGTTGATGCCTTCCTAGCCTAGCATTGGTGACTGTTCTGAATATACAAATGGAGGAGATAGTGTTTTTCAGTGTAGTATTCTTTTTAGCTTTTCCTTCTAATATCTCCATGGGCTGAAGATCTCCTTTCATCACACTGTCACTTGCAATCATTTATTTTTTGAGATTACTTGTATAAGAAGATCTTGGAGTAACAGAACTATTTCATTGTTCTTATTTATATCTCTAACATGGTAAATAGTATCTTCTTAATAACTATTTGCTGAATTCAGTTGAGGATTGAATGGCAAAGAATGGCAACTTCTCACTCTTATCTCTTGCCAATGCATTTGTAGTAATATTGTACTAAGGAGGACTCAATTATCCTGATGGGTCACACATTTGTAATTAATTACATAAAACCCAGAATTTGGCCAATGGAGGAAGGGACTTACCTCTCTATCTCAATTATCGTAGTTACAGAATTAATAAATCAATCAATAAATCAGGAATATAATCACACAGTGAAAAGGAAGTTTTCAATATTTTTCTAACATTGCCACAATTCATGCAGAACTCTTTAATTTGTTTGAGAGTATTATACTATTTTGGTCTTTGGATAAAGGCAAAGAAAATGTCTTTTTATTGATTTTTTTAACTTTTTATTGAATCAGTCAAGTTCCTTGAGCCTATGCATAAAAACATCAAGGCAGTTCAAGAGTTTACTATTACAATATTATAAGATTCCAATTATAGAGATGAGGGTTCCATCTTTGGGTGTGATATAGAGGCTTGGGAAAGAGGCCAACAAGTTGGTGGAAGACAACTCTTTCTCCTCATCCTCTTCCCAACAGTCCCCTAGAAATCCTAATTGCTGGAAAAGTTGGAAACAATGTGTATCTATGATTATGAAGACCCAACAAGTAGAGATACATGCAGAGAGAGACAGAGATTATCACTTGAGGGATTAGGCAGCTTCAGAAAACATGATCTTTCATGATGGAGAGAAGTGTTGGACATGGTCTCAAAAAGAGTGTAGACCTTAAAATCTTATCTGAGAAGACTGACTGCCAGGCAGTTGTCAACAAGGGTAATTATATGTGGATTCTACCAGACAAGATAGAAAGAAAATCCAATATCAGAAGTTGTGACTTAATGCTTTACCACATATTCATTATATGACTATTTCATTACCACTGTATTCTAAGTTTTAAGTGTGGATATTTAAAGCATAATCTGGAATCACTGTGACTTTTTAAAATTATAATAATATACTGTATGAATGTCAGAAATCCCTGCTAGGTACAGCCACAGAAGCCATCATCATTTTCATTTCAGACATTCTAGAACTCTTATGGGAGCTGGAATGAGATTAGTTAAACAGACAATACTCAATCAGATATTCTAGTGAAAGAAACCTACAGATATCATCCCTTTAACATTACATGCTGATATAAGAGCAGAATTCATAATTCCTTTTCCTGCTTGGATATTCCAATCTCTTCAGAATTTATAATGAGCTTCAAATCCCATCTCTTGCTTAGACTTTCTGCTGTCTTGTTCATTTCCTGGTTAGGAGCCATTCAACTCATTCTCCTATTTTCCTGCTTGGACATTCTGCATGTTCAGAAACTGAGGAGGAGTTCTCTTCTCCCTAATTGTGGTGTTATCCTTTAAATCCCTGGTCATAATCTCTTAAGCTGGTGATTTCTCCTGTTAGGAGGAATTCATACCTGCATTCATACTAACTTTTCTCTCTCAATAAATCCAAAATTATTTTCTTGGTTAACAGTTTGAACCCACTCTCCCCAGATTTGTGTATATTTGAGAATTTTTGAGGGGAGTGTTTATATTTTATTATACTGTCTTAGAAAATACATTTACTAAAGAGGAATCAACTGATTATTAATGGGGAAAGTGTGGGTGCTTGTGTTGATGTAACTCCATAGGATTACCCTAGAAGCAACCCATAATTATAAGTGAAATTTATAGGAAGTAGCCAAAGAAGAGGGGGTGATGACTCAATTATAATTTTTATGATATTTTTGGTGCATTTGGGTTTTATTTCATTTTAAAATATAGGACTACAGGTATATAGTACTAATAGTCAGATAGCTTTAAATATGTAGGAAATACTGTTTGTTCACTTCTAGTTGATGGAAAAAAATGTTACTGATGTTCTTCTAGTCTAAAACTTTCTATAACTACTTTCTATTTTTCTCTTAGCTCATAGAAAACTTTCTCAGGGTCTCCACAGAAATCTCAACAATAGAAATTATCCCTATAGCAGAAATCTTCTCCAGATGGCAGTCTCTCTATTAGCAGCAGGAAAGCAAGATTAACCACCCAGCCTGCCTCTGATCCAATACAAAGAGACTCTCAGAGAATATGCAAGTTGGATCATCAATTAGATTCACTCTGAGGGGCCATTAAGATATAATATATTGTCAGTTTAGCTAAATTATACTCCTAAGCAAATCCACCTCATTTTTCTTCTGTCTGTAGCTCCCCCTGTTGGCAATATCATGCTGTGTACAAGCAAGCAGATGGAATGCCATATACATAGCAGGGGCAAGTAACTCATCATCCTCAAGGTCATGTTGTCTTTTTTACTTTTTTATCCAGATGCTGGGAACTTTCAAGTCATTTTACTATTTCTCTCAGTTGAATGATTCAAGTAATAAATAGATTCAAAGAGACTTACCTCATTTGTAAGCCAGGTATGAATTTAGTATCATCTTTCATTTTTTAGATAAGATCTTTGCATAAAATTTCATGAAATATGTACATCACGCATTTTAGAAAGTTAATGAGTAGTCAGGGCTTAAAATATCATATTGGGAACTTATTGTTCTTGAGTAAATGTAATTGATAAAAGCTTCAGGAAAAATGTTTGGAGGAACTAATTAAAAATATTGCTAGAAGTATCATTCTCCTCATCCCTACCCCTCCCTCCAAGTTGACAAACATGAAATTGAATAAAGCCCATGATGAGTTTGGTACAGCACTAGGAGATGAAAAAAAATCAGTCATAAACTCAATAATCTGCCATATAATTCAAAGGAAAATAAGTATTCCAACTTCTAAGTATTGTACTTGCACTCCAAATATATTGTGGTCCCAATTTTAAAAGTTGAATAACATCATGGCTTGAAATAACTTCAGGACACATTGTGTTCATAATCCCACATGGGAGAACATCTCAGGATTGAGATGACTTTTCATTGACAAATTTATTTTCCTAAAAAGTATTTTGAATACCATTGAGATATGAGACTTAAATGTGAGCAGAATAGTTTCTGTTTTAATGACCTGCTTCTTTTTGAGAGTTAGGGCTTTAAAAGAAAAACAAAACATCAAATTTTGGGAGGAAAGAAGTACTCTAAGATATTGGAGAATTTTGGTATCTTTGCATAGTAGTTGTGTTAACCCATTAAATGCTCTTTAATGGTAGGACTTATTTCATTTGGGACATTTTATCTCCAGTAAAACCTAAGAGTAGGTATTTAATATGTATCTCTCTCTCTCTCTCTCTCTCTCTCTCTCTCTCTCTCTCTCTCTCTCTTTCTCTTTCTCTCTCTCAGGATATTCATATTCATCTCCTAATTAATTTCCTATTATAGCCATTATAGATTGTACTCAAGAAGACCTTGAAGTTTATCTAGATAGAATTTAAGTTGAGAGATAAAGAAATGGAGTAGAGTAGCCCTGAGTTATATTGCTAAGATATATTATTTAAACATCAGTCTTATGATTAAAAGTCCAGTTCTCTTTCAAATATAACATGTTGATTCATTAAATAAATAAATTTATAAGCATCAGTTCAAGATCTAGTCAAATTCGTTCACTCAAAGCCATTTAATTAGCTTATCACTTCGGTACCTTGATTCCTATACATACATGTTCTACCTCTAAAATAATATAGACCAATGATGGGCAAACTAGAGCCTGTGGGGCCAGATCCGGCCCCCTGAAATGTTCTTTCTGGCTGCAAGACATTATTCCTAATCTGACGAATACAATGAGTAGGATACAGTACAATTTAACTTCAAAAGCGTTGCTTTAGAAACAGACTGACAGATGAGCATTTCCTTTCCTTTGGCCCCCTCTTTAAAAAGTTTGCCCATCACTGATATAGGCTATATTCCCATAATTATAGGACTTTGAAAGCAAAAATTAATTATACAGGGGGCAGCTGGGTAGCTCAGTGGAATGAGAGTCAGGCCTAGAGACAGGAGATCCTAGGTTCAAACCTGGCCTCAGCCACTTCCCAGCTGTGAGACCCTGGGCAAGTCACTTGACCCCCATTGCACACCCTTACCAATCTTCCACCTATGAGACAATACACCGAAGAGCAAGGGTTTAAAAAATAATAATAAAGTCATTCACAATCGATATGTTATTAAAAAAAATTAATTATACATTGAACAAACCACAATACATCATTACGCCAATATATGGACATATTTAGTGTGGGGGAATTTTTTTTTACTTCAGTTAAAAAAACAACACTGTACCCAAAGTCAAGAAAACCGGAGATAGTGTTTTCTCCAACCATTTAGTAATTTTATTACCATAGACAAGTTATTTATTTTCAGAGTTTTGGTGTTTTAATATGAAAATGGATAAAACATATTATTGCCCCAAATATTCCTCATGATTTTTGAGGGAAAATACTTTGTAAATCATAGTGTGCAAGAGAAAAGTGAATTGTTCTTTGTATTTAAATAAATGTTCAATTTATTTCTACCATTATTCATCTTTTTCTTTGTCACATTTGCTATCTTTCTCTTTGCCAGCATTTATCTATATTTCACTAGTACCAGATGAATTACCATTGTTAAGGCTTAAATTTTGGAGGTATGGGTTTGAACAAAAGTCAGGAGAGCAGCTTCTTAAACGCAAAACAGTTAGTTTATTATTAGGAAATAGGAAGGAGGAAGGTGAAAGTAATCTTAGAATAGCTTTTAATGATACCCCACATCCAGATCCCAACTAATTTTATCTAAAAAAACCCTAAATCTATCTGCCTCTAAGGGCAGTGTCTCCTGCTAGGCTGAAGCCCTAGCCTACTTGCCTACTCTCACTTTCTAATAATGAAACAACTATCTATCTACCTTACCTACCCAAGTAAATCGATAATAAATAAGGCTGTTAAGGCCTTGATTCTGTTTCTCTGTCTCCAACCAGAGAGGGTGCTAGCCACCCAACCTCTCCCCAGAAGACCCAGAGACAAAAAGCCCTTTCCAATGGTCTGCAACTAACTAACCACACTGCCACACCCTTCTGTCATCACCAGCTGGCAAACCACATAGTAGAAATCTCTGACTGAAAAATATTATTGCTCCTTTTCCTCTTAAATTTAAAAAAAGAGAAATTAATAAAAAAAAACTCTCTTAACACTATGTTAAAAGACATAAATTTGAGAATACTAATAAAATGTCCACTCTTATTTGGAACAATGTAGTTGAAAAGTAGGGAAGGCATAATTCAGGGCTTAATGAGTTATTTAATGTGTAATTTTAAAAGTATAATGACACTCACAAACTTCATAATCTTATCAACTAATTAATTATGGAAAAACCCTTCAAAGGACAAGGAAGTGTTCTCTTCTACAAGCACACCAACATTTGGGAACCCTACACAATTTGGCTCCAACCAATCTTTAAAGCATATGCCATTAAATTATCTTATCCTGCCTCTGTGCGGATATGGCATCTTTCCAGGCTAAACTCGACTTCTCTCATGTCATTCTACAGGAATCATTCATATCCTTCAAGATTCAGCTCAGATTCCTCCTCTTTCCTCATTTCTTTTTCTTTCTTGATTCCCTTCATTTAGAATTAATCCTTCCAAAGGACTTTCCTTTCTTCAACCTGTGTTCTTGTCATATTTTTTTTTATTTAGAGAATTTCTGAATATCTTAAAACCCTTCATATGTTTCAAATCCAATGATAGAGGGAAATATATTGCTTTCTAATCCATCCCAGCGTGCTACCTAGAATTGATACTCAACTATTGTTTGATAGGTTGAATTAATTTCACTGAAGTTTGGGTGTGAGTTATTATTCTTTTCAAGTTGGTCACGTGAATTTTTTTTATAATCAGAAATGAGAGAATTCAACATGAATTTGATTATTCTTACACTTGAAATTAATCCCCACTATTATATATTCAATAAATGCTTATCCATCCTCTGCCCCAAAACCTCTGAGCATGGGGCGGGGATGATGCTATCCCTCAGGGTGATAAATTACCCTTTTGAATAGCTGTAATTATAAGAAAGCCTTACCTGAGATCAAGCATAAATTCAAATTTCTAATGGACTAATGTCTTACTGGTCACTCTCCTCTGAATGTCTTCCAGCTTATTAATGCCCTTCTTAAATTGAATTTCAGGGTTTTGGGATTTGTTTTTTTCTTGTGCTGAGTCATACATTAAATTATATTTAAATTACCCTAAATAGTATTGAAAATAACCCATTATGATACAGATGTAGCCTTGGATTTTCAAGACTATAGTAGTGTGCAAGTCCTGGAAGTCTTACCAACCTAAAAAAATGTGAGAATTGGGTTGATAATCCAAAGGGATCTTTTGTCCAAAGATCAACCTAGCTGTCTAGAGAAACTTGGCAACAGATTGCCAATAAGATGTTGAATTTAGAGAATAATGAGGTGAATTAATGAGGAAACTATTTCTGCTACCCTATACCTATGAGAAAGTAGTATAAAAATATCATGAAAATATTTTTCATAAATGCCCACTGTATGATTAAATGTACTAAATTTAACAGTATTGCATGAAGTTTAAATTAATACCCCTATAATCTTCCCTACCATTTACCTTTCATTTCCTATCCTTGAATTGTGCTTCAATTTGTGATAGAGAAGATGTGGACCTTTGCAGATGAATAAAGACTATAAAATACTGAATTGTAGAAAACTGATAGATACCTAACTTCTATGATCTAATCATTGTAAATAGTCTCACTAATAATGGCTATTGCAATGCATCAAGGTTATCTTTTTGTCTTGGCTTATCCATATCTTCCCTTCAGATAGTGTGAGTCATTCAGTAAACATTTATTAAGTGCCTACTCTATCCCAGGTCCTATGCTAAGGGTTAGGGATACAAAGAATGAATTTTTTAAGTCCTTGTCATCAGTGAACTCACAATCAGAAAAGAGAGACAACATAAAAATAACTACGTACAAAAAGTCATATACAAGCTAAAAAGGAAGTTGTAGAGATTAAATTAATATCCAATATGTCTAAGTATAATATTTATAAAGTTTTTTAAATAAAAATTTAATTAAGAAAGCTATCTAACCCAGCTTACTTGCGAGTGAAAAGAGAGAAAGAGAGAGGCAAAGGCTCAGAACTTATACAAAGGTGATCACACAGTCATGGACAAAGGAAAAAGCATTCTAGCTAATACAGAAAAGAATTTTGGGTTATGTAGTTCAAGGTACAAAAAGCTCTAACTATGCAAAGTAATAAATAGACAAAAGTCACTATAATATAGAGGTCTTAGGAAATATATTTTTGGAAGGTGAGATTTTAGCTGGAAATTCATCTAGGGCATGGAAATGAGAAGGTAAATATGAGGAGAGAGAAGATTTCATGCATGGAAGAGAGCTAGTGAAAACCTCCAAAATCAGAAGATGGAGGGTCTTGTGTAACATCAAGAAACCTAATGTCATGGAGTAGAAGAATAAACGGTGGGGCATAATAAGCAACAAGATGGAAAGAAAGGTAGAGACAAGACTAACAAAGGATTTTCTCTTTTCTCTGTTAGAGAAAAATATTTCAATATTTTGAGTGGAAGGCTAATGTAGTCAGATTTTTTTCAAAGCTGAGTGAAAGATAGAAAGGAATGAAATGTAGAAAACTTGTGACAGACAAATAAATAACCCATTACAATAATATTGGTGTGAGATGGTAATGGCCTATTCCAGGGTAGAAGCAATATCCAGAAGAGAGAAGGGGGCATATATTACCTTACACTGCTACAATCTTGGGCATGTCGCTTAATGCGTAAGGTAGACTGAAAATTGGATTAAGCTCTTGAGGGTGCTGTGGGTCAGTTAATAAGCATAGTGCAATCAATTAATAAACATTCTCTAGGTACAAGACCTAAGGTACTGGTGCCTTTGTGTGTCTTCTAGAAAGAGGGATTAAGAAGAATATATAAAAGACACAGAAACGAATATTCTGTGGTAACTCAGATCTGAAAATACCTGTAGACCTATCGAATACACCTTCAAAAAGGAAGATATAAAGTCCTTCTTCATTGGGAAATGGGAAAACTCAAAGAAGTTCTCTTTATTTGCAGTGCTGTTAAAAAAATATTGTACTTTAGTCAAACAATTTTTTGTTTCCTTACTTTGGGTCTAAGTATTTCATTGCATAAATTTATGCTGGGTCTAAAATAACATGTGATTAAATTTTTCTTTCCATGGTATATTTTCATATGCTTGGTTTAATACAAACTAATTGTGTGAAGATGTAATTGTTTCTTTTCCTGAGCTTTACCAATTATGTATAAACAAATAAATATATGAATAAGCAAATGAATAAATGAGAAGATTACCTAAACATGACTTCTGAGAATAAAAGGAAGATAATAAAAATACATATATGCTAGTCATTTATTTCTGAATTATGTACATTTAAGTTATATGTTATAGTGATATAGTTATAATTATAATTTGCCTATATATAGCTTTATACTTTTCAAAGTGCTTTACAAAATTATCTTATTTCATTCTCAAAACAATCCTTGTAGATAGGTGCTACTCATCCCCATATTACAGATGAGAAAAATGAGAGAAATAGAGGTTAAGTAATTTGGTTGGGGGTCAAGGGATTAGTAAGTTCTAAAGGCTGAATTTGAACTCAAATCTTCTTGACCAGCTTCCAAAACTATCCATGGCACCTTGTAGGTATATGTTTATCCAAGACATGCATACATAAGAGGTGCACAAATGAACTATGTATGTTCTTTCCTATAATATTAAAAATTCTCATTATTCATAAGTATGTAAACACATATAAATGCATACATAACAAATAAAATATGTGTAATATATAGATATGATTATGGATCTACATTATCTACACTGCAATTTATTAATTCATATCCGTATACATAGATATAGATATAGATATAGATATATTTATGTGTGTATATATAGAGATAGATCTGTGAAATTTATTTACATACAAAATTTGTTGTGAGGATCAAATGAGGTTAAAACACTTTGAAAATCTACAAACTCCTAATATCTATACCTATGGATCTGAAAGAAAAAAAAACTGTTGAGGATAAAAGGAAGAAAGTAGAAATTTGGATATATATGTACAGACATATACATATATATAGTTTATATAAGTACATATATATGCAAACAGAGATGTAGGTAAGTTTGTGTGTTGTGTATATATACATATATGTGTATATATATATACATACATACATATACATAACTATATATCACCAGAATTAAAATCTATCTGTATATCTCCCAAGAATTCATTAGTACATGTGTATATGATAGACATAGATCACCTCTCTGTGTGTGTGTGTTGTCTTCAATACCACAAGCTCAATGTTCACTCTGCCTTTTAATTATTTATTTTAACATATGACTATACTGTCAGATTTAAGCTATTTTAGCATCTCTGTCAAAGTGTTGAATTAAATAGTGAGTGCTGGGAGTCAAACAGGGCTAACAATTGGGTGTTGTTTTAATGAAGAGTGTATACATATTTAGATAGAAAATATATATTTCAATTTGTGATTTTCTGATAAAAGATATAGGAAAGTACTATAAAATAATGAGGAAATGGAAAAAAATTGAAAATAAATAAAGGAACATTAAAAGAAAATGGTGTAGTTTTAAAATAGTTGAACTTTCTGTTATACTAAGTTCACACTTGTTTTCTTCCTCTGGAGTTACTTATATAAGCATAAGTCAAATAACATTTTATCCACCTCAAATGTGAAATGAAGATTTTTGTATTATATCATTTCTACAGTGTTTAAGAAGCTTTTTTTAGCTTTTATTTTATTAATATATATAACTAGAGGACTAAGGCTGATAAACTAGTGATAGAATCGAGAAAGGATGTACAGAAAAGAATTCAGAGAAACGGGGAAAGAGAGACAACAGGATCTATAGGAGAAAATTTGTAGGAGAGGGTATGAATATCTTAACAAAAGAAAAAAATAAGTCAATTAGGAAAAATAATAGAAGAAAGGCAAAATGAAAAGTACTTACTGGAATCATTAAAATAGAAATATAGAAAGGAAAATGGGAATAAGGAAAAAAATTGCCTAATAAAGAAATGAAAGAAATCACAAGAAATGTGGCTCTTGTCACTTATAGGTAGAAAAGATGTTTTATTTCAGACAGAAGGAAAAGAAATCCTGAAAGGGTAAACCTACATGACCCTTTCTTGGACTTTACTTTTTAAGTGAGAAATTTTAAAATAAAGAGAAATTAAAGAAAATTTGATTTATAGTGAATCTTAGAAGAGTACTTTTAATGCTTCTCTAAAGTGATAAATTATAAATAAATATCTAGTAACTTCTCAGGGAAATTTTCATGTAATTAAATTGACTTTCATGTTGATAATCTTTAGAAAATTAATCTTTATTTTAAATATCTTATTATGCTTTTGACTTTCTCATTTCATCTTAAATAAGCTGAAATCAAAGCTTTATATCTTTTAAAATTTAAATATGTAGATTTCTCCTCTTTTTTATTTCTTTACTTATGCCCATCAAAAGGAGAAATTATGACATTAAAAACACAGAGGGTTAGATTTAAAATCATGTAGTATGTCTTTTGAATCAATTTCATTTGATTAATATTTATTAGTCACCTGATGTTTTTCAAGGGCTGTTAAGTATTTGAAAGGATTAAAATAAATGAAGTCATAGATCATTATACTGAAGAACTTAGCCATCCATTCAGTAAATGGAGACCAAAGCAAGCAAAATGGAAAACAAATGTTTTAAAAATACATAATAAAGTCCTGGTATATGATAAATTGAAGTTAAAGATCCCTCAAAAGAATCTAAGTTTAAAATCACCCTGAGGACAGAGGAGAGTTACATCATAGACATGGACAAAAAGCTGCAAAAAAAAAAAATCAACACAAGACTGGGGGAATAAAGGATATAATCAAAGAAGTGTATTATGTAAAAAGAAGATAATATGACCACAAAAAGAACTAAGATAAAAAAGACCCCATGATCCTTTTGTATCTCCTTAATGTTGAAAAAATATGAAGAAAAACTCCAATCCCAGGATACTGGGCAAATTCACAGTTGAACATTGACAGGAGTTGTATAAGCCAAGCAATCATGGATATGCATTAGCAGAAGGAATAATCATACTGGTTAGCTCACGGATTAACAATCGAATTCAATGCTTTGATAATGGCTTCATTATGAGAATGGATGTGTCTCAAACTTGGTGAGCAAAGGAAGACAGACCACTTTAATATGTGATGGTAGTATTTAAGGTAAAAAATATTGTTTGGAGTTAGAAAATAAGAGGTAAGAGGAGGTGGTATGTGGAGGAGTGGTAACATACCCATATTATGTCTTAAGACATAAAATTAACTTTCACTCTTTTATCCCACAGATAACTTACTAGTTGTAGATGAAGTCAAAACATTAGTTCAATATTGCTGACTTAAACCAGATTCATTAGCATTATTATGTATTTAGAGGCAGCTAAGTGACACAGTCTCTATTTGCTTCATATCATATCACTTACATGACAGGGTTGTTATGAAGAAGAAGTGTGATAATACTTTTAAAAGAACCTAACACACACAGAACCTGGAATATAGCAAATGTCATAGAAATTCTTATCTTCTTCCTCCCCATTCTTTATTTATCACACTTTAATTTGCTAGAAAAAAATGTTCTAGCATCTATATCATCTGTGCATTGAAAAAATATATTTGTAATCTATATATTGATAAAATAGATATGTGAACCAAAAAAGTCCTCCTCACTCAGACTCATATATGTAACATACATACTTACATGTATATTATATGTGCACATGTTTTTATATGTATGTGTGCATGTTAATGTCAGTATTTGTGTGTTTTGTGATAGATAAAATTAATCTTTATATTGATGGCCAGTTGATCTTGATTAATTACTGCTTTCAGGAAACTTTTGGTGATAGACAGTTGATGAACTTGCTAGACACCATTTAATCCAACAAGTTTATTAAAACTGTGATAAGGAGTAGAGACAGGATAAGGAGGAAGAAATTAGGATGAGATATCTTAATCTAACACTTATATTTCTATACTACAACCCAGAACCCCTCTGGCCCTCAAGGGACTTTCTTCTTGTTCACCTGGAATCTACACTCATCTATTCTCACTATCTTCCTAAGATTTAATCTATCTTTCTAAACCTATTCTAAGAGATGTTCTTAAAATATATAATCCTCCTTAATTCCAACTATCTTCAACAAATTAATCTCACACCAGGGTCCCTGAAACTGGCAAAGCTTCAGGCAGACAGAACAGTGTCACCTGCTGGCTGCTTTTTCTCTCTATGAGAGAAAAGTGATCTCACCAATAAATCTCTCTTCTGATCAAAGATGAATTTCTGCTTCTTCAAAGTAAATTCTCTCAGTATTCCTCACAGAGTGATCAGAGAAAACTTCCCAAACACCTACTCTCCAAGAGCAAGATAAAGAGAGTGATCAGTTATCCCAACAGTCTTTTCCTTAGGATTTCTGGGAATTCCTCTTAAGGAACGAACTGAAAATTCTTCTCTCTGCTTAAAGGGATAGATTTAAAAGTGACCAACATTTTTCTCTAGGCTGGAAACCTTGGTTAGAGCATGTTCTTTAACTATGTTAATTAGCTAATTAACTAATTACAATTTACATTTTGTAACTATGAATAAATTATACATGTCCATGTGTGTTTTGAGAGTCAGAGAGCTGTATATACATCTTAATGAAAGTGTACATTCAATAAAATCCAATTACAAACAAACATTTTTATACAACTCCTAAATACTGTTAGTTGATATTTTAATCACTTGCCTTGTCAATCAAGTGCCTAGGTTTCTTTTTCCCAAAAATATCTGCATTCTTGGCACTGAAAAGAAATAAAATAGTTTATTTATTACCTGAATGTTTTGTGAGATGTAGCCCATGAGTGGAAGTCTCTAGATGACAAGTAATATACAAATAACAGACAAGGTCTCATCTATCCCGGAATGTTAAAAATTGGCTCATGCTTTGAAACAGTAAAAGATAACTAGTTCCCAACCTTTTTTAGGTCACAGAAAGAAATCTCAAGTCCTGTCATCCATCAGTTTAGTCATTCATTTATTTCCGTGTCATCCCTCTCAAATTTTAGGTATTTTGTGTTTATATATTCATACTCACATGATATTTTTCCCAATGACTCCAACCGATAGTCTCCCTCCTCTTTAGCTTCCTATATTTTTGTGTTTATTTTGCAAATAATTATATAACAACAATAATAGTAATAATTACCTTATTTCTTTAATTCTTTTCTAGTTTCCAACTCACTTTATCCTTATAGCCATCCTAGGAAGTAGACAATGTTGTAATCCTTATTTTAAAGTGGAAAATACTGTGACAAAGAACATTTAAATGAATTGCCTAGGGTTATATAGCTAATTAGTGTCTGAAGCCATATTTGAACTCCAGAAGATGAGTCTTCCTGACTTTCAGTACAGTTGTGTCACTAAACTGCAAACATGTCTCCCTTCAAAGAAAATGATTTTCTAGTATTCAGTGATTATTTTGGGGGTATCTTTGCATCTTTAGGGCCTAGTACAGTGCCTATCGTGTAGTAGACAACTGCTAAAGATTTATTTGCTTAGCAGAAAATGAGAAAAATCCCAAATGTCACAACATATTTAAAGGCATCTTTGAAACACATCAAAATTTTTTGATGTTTTGCTTGAAAAAAGTGAACTAAATTTTGTTTAATGGTCTTTAGAATTCAGTGGTAGATTCTGACATGATTCCTCACAAATATCCTCTGACTAAGCTCTCTGCATATTCCTCTTATGATCTAAATAGGAATGTCCATAAGGAATAACCATGGTAAAAAGGGGGGGGGGGGAAACAGCATGTGGAACTATCAGTGTGAGAGACTTCTTCCTCCTTTCTAAAAGTAGTCCAGCATTTTTAATGCCAGCTTGCCTCCTATCTCTACCAGTAGTAGATTAAAAGTGGGAGGGTTTGCAAGGTTTTCAGTATATCTGAGGCATAAATGTGTGTGAATTATTGCTTAGTTGTTAAGTTAAAAAATGTGTTTACAACATTTCCAATAATATGTATATATGCATGAGCACATATTACAAATCTAAGTGCAATGCATAATAATATCAATTTTTATTACTTATTTTTGATAACCAGTTGCTTTTTCTCATAAATATGAGAGAAGGGACTGTGTCTTAATCATCATCTTTGTATCCCTACAAAGTACCTTGCACATAACAGATAATAAATATTTGTTGAATTGAGTCTTGGAGAGTCTTCTACATTCTCCCATTTATTAACTGCAAGTACAGGAATGGCTAAAGAACACCAAAGCTGGGAAAGAAGTGACTAGCCAAGGATGATTCTAACAAAAATAAATTAAGGAGTTTCCAGAATGCACAATCTAAACTGTGGTTTTTAAAACAAATTTCTCTTCCATCATCATGTTCACCTATCTGTTTTTTTAAGGGAACTAGGCCTCACTGATTTGATTATTCTGATTGCAGCAAAATAAATTTCGCCTGTGCTTTTAATTTGCCTATCATCCTGTATTCCAGTGCATCACTTCACTTTAATCACTCCATTCTCTCAGTGCATGTTGCTTTATCACTGTACATAAACAGATGGGAGTCACTGTGTGAAATCTGCCCTTCCTTTGAATCAAATCTGTTTATTTGTTTGAAAAATTTGTAATACACACTGGAGTTACATTCTTAAAGCATTGCACAAACATTATGATAAAAAAAATGAAAGTCATAGCACTCTGAAAGTCCATTCCTGCCATCTTTAGCCTATAGTGTAGAGAAAAGCTATGTGATCATATTCTTTCCCATCACATTCCACTATGACTTTATTCTAGATTCTACCCAAAATAGAATAATCCCCCACAAAGAATATATTCAACCCCTATTGATTCCAAGAAGAGATTGTCCTCAATATTTTATTTAGATTACATAGGGTACCTTAATGATCAGATTTTATTTCAATTAAAAAAGGTAAATGTGCTCTTGTTCATAAATGCATGCCAACTTGAAACAAGCTTGCTCTGGATTTTGTCTAAAAATCACACCTTTGAAGACTTCAGATTGTAAAGAAGAAACCTGGATATCAGCAAAATTAACTTTCTCGAGGAGAGGTGTTATGACTGGTTCTCTGGCTTAATTGTTCATCTTCATGATTGTAAATAAGGTGAAATATACTTTAATAATGATATAATGAATTATAACTCATTAGTATCTAGTTTAAAGGTTGTACTAGTACTCCAAGTGCCAAACCTGAAATGATGAGCATGTCAGTTTTATGAGTTCTATGAACCAGAATGAGCCAGGAAATACTTGTCACTGATTTTCACCCTGACAGTTTAGCATGATTGAAACCAAATGTCTTCTGTTCATGAATTTTGAACATGGATAAATGGGGTGTCCTTATGTTCTCCTTCAACTCGGATTATGTTGCTGACCTCCTAAATTTACTACCCATCAGAGAATGAAGCTCCATTAGCAAAGTTCACATCAACATTTGCCCTCACTGCTGCATATTTGTCAAAAATTATTCCCTGGAGTCTATTGAGATGATGTGTGAGCCTCTATGGAAAGAGCAGCTGGATATACTTAGAACAATAACGCTTTGTTTATGAAATAGATTCAGTATTGTTTTTATTTCAAAGGCTTTCAATAGTACAAAAATAAGGTGATAGTATATTTACACATAGAAAATCTTACTAAAATGTTTATTTTAAAAAATTCTTTTCAGTATTTTTATCTCACATCAGCAAGTGGTCACTATATTTTTATTGTCTTGAACAAAAAAAGAGTCACTTGTCCTCATTATTCTTTCCTCTTCGGGTACTAAGATATCCCTTGAGAAGAAAACATGATCTTAATTTTGTCATCACAGAAAAATTTGAGTATTGACATTTCATTAAAGGAATTGTTTCTTTACAAGAAAAACAGGATATTTGAGAGCAAGTCAGTGTGTATATTGACATCATTAGGAATTATGACAAGTGTAATGTTACTTGATTGATTTTTATTAACTTTATGGGGATAGTTTCTCTCTTTGATTCCTCTTTCACTTTTTTTTAGAAATTAAAAAAAAACAATAATCCCTCATTTTTGTCCTTAGAATTAATACTATGTATTTGTCCCAAGGCACAGAAGCAGTAAAAGGTAGTCAATGGGAATTAAGTGACTTGCCTAGGGTCACACAGTTGGGAAGTGTCTGAGATCAGATTTGAAAAATGGCTTTCTCTCTCTCAAGCCTGGCTCTTAATCTACTCAGGCACGTAGGTATCCCCTCCTCTCTCACTTGTGGCAAAAATTTATTAGTCAAGACACCAAAAATAAAACAGTTTCCAAGCCAAAAAGAAATAGGTTTATTGAGAGAGAGTAGGTCTCACAATAAAGCCAGATTCCAGTTAGCAACTGAAGACCTCGAACCTAGAGAAGAGCCTTCTTTTATAGCACAATTTTATAGAAGTGAGGTCATAAGGACAATGGGAGTTGAGAGAACTAACTGGACCGCTATCACTCATTTGGTACATGCCATGGCCAGGGTTACTTGACCCGCATTGGATATTCAGCATGTATATTCCTCATGTGGTGCTTACTCCTAAAAGGGTCTTTGGACAACTTCAAGGTTTTTTGGACCAGTAGTTGGTAAAAGCAATTACAAAAGCTTTAAAAGATGTACTGGACCCAGTATGCAACTCAGCCCAGGGTTGACCCACTGCAGGGTACATAGAATACAACTATGTTTAGTCCTGTAGATACAACATGTCTAATTTAATTCAGTGAGAGTTAAAAGGCACAGACCCAAAACAGAGAAATATGTACAACTTAGTAAGCCAGTTTAGTCAAAAGTTCAAATCATGGGAAGGGGGCGCAATATCAGAAGAGAATACGTATAAAATCTTTCAGAATTATTATAGATTAATGGGGGGGTCAGGAAGTTCACATTCACACACTTTAATGGATGTATGGTGCCTCAGTACTGTACTAAAACTGTATGACCATGGGCAAATAAGAATCTGCTTATTTCTTCATGTTTGAATGATTTCCCCTACTTTTAACCTATCCCTTCTCTGATTCATCTGTGAAACAGATGACAGAAGACAGAATAGTCCTCCTAGAACATAAATATGATTGTGTTATTACATTGTATAAGAATGTCTATTGGAATCCTAAGGATGAAAATCAGTGATACATTGTTTAGTTAATCATTGAAAACCTTGCATAATAAAAGCTCAATTTACTTTTATAAACCTATTTAGAAGGGTGGAGCCAAGATAGCAGAGAAGGTACACATTCCCATCTAGTATCTACCAAATTATTTTCCAAACAACTTTTACATGAAGCCCCAAAATGAATTCTGCACCTGTAGAATACACAAAAACATGGGATGAAAGAATTGTTCAAGACAAGATAACTTAGATGGTTTACTAGAGAAGTCTGTACCACTGGACTGGGAGAGAACCAGGGCTTCAATGCAGGTCCCACATCAGCAAGCCATCATTAAAGACTTTTGGACCATCGAGGCACAGATGGTAAGGGAGTCAGGCAGCTAATCAGAAGGAGATTACAGGGATCCATTTGCTGTCTAGGGTGCAAGACTCTGGTGTACTACCCATCTGCAGATGTAGATCTCAGTCTAATTAGTAGTCCCAGGGTGAGAAAGAGCACTACCCAATGATTAGGACCACACTGGAACAGGGGACCCTAGTCACAGTTGCAAAATGTAAAAGGGTGCTTTTGGTTTATCACAAACCAGATCATAGGTCAGGAGAGTTTTAAATACTCCTCTCATAATAGTCATTTGGAAGACTAAAAATTTATAGATTCTCCAGAGCTCACTTTAAAGGCACCTGTACAAAGAACCTGAAGCTTGGAAGAATGACTCCTTCACCCTTGGAACAGAGACCACCTGTTTTAAGTAAAAGACAGGGAGAAAAGCTGAAAAAATGAGCAAATAAAAAAACAAGCTAAAAAAATTCACACACAAAGTTATTTTGGTGAGAGGGAAGACTACAACACAGAAAAACAATAAAGTAAGTACTGCTGCAATCAAAGCTTCCAAGAAAATTATGAATTGCTCTCAAGGCTTCTCAAAATTACTAGAGGAGCTCAAAAGTAGTTTTCAAAATTAAATATGAGAGAGGTTTGATCCCAGAGATTTAAAAAAAAGAAAGAGGACATATATGTACAAAGCTATTTAAAGTAACTCTTTTTGTAGTGGCAAAGAATTGGTAAGTGAGGTGATGCTTATCAATTGGAGAATGGCTAAGTAAGTTGTGCTATCTGATTGTGGTAGAATAGTATTATGCTATGAAAAATGACAAGCTGAAGGATTTTAAAAAATCTGAAGTACTTATGGAAATATTCAGAGTGACTTAAGCACACTCAGGAAAATATTGTGCAAAATAACAATGTCATATGATGAACAACTATGAATGATTTAGCTATTCTTGGTAATTCAATAATAAAAAAATAACAAAGGATCCTTGATTTAGAAAAAAAGCCATCTGTTTACAGAGAAAGAACTGATTGAGTCTAAATCCAGGCTAAAGAATATTTTTTTCACTTTTCTTCTTAATTTTTTTTAGTTTCCTCCCACAAAAAATGTTAATATGGAAAAATATTTTACATAATTGCATTCATAGAATTTGTATCAGTTTGCTTACCAACTTTGAGAGGGAAGAAGAACAAAAGGGAGAGAATTTGATACTCATTTTTTAAAATAAAAAACAAAGGTTAAAAATGTTTCAATTGGGGGCAGCTGGGTAGCTCATTGGATTGAGAGTCAGACCTAAGACGGGAGTTCCTAGGTTCAAATTCAACCTCAGATACTTCCCAGCTGTGTGACCCTAGGCAAGTCACTTGACCTCCATTGCCCACCCTTACCACTCTTCCACCTAGGAGGCAATACACAGAAGTTAAGGGTTTAAAAATGTTTTCAATTGTAATTAGGAAAAAATATTATTGAATTTTTAAACTTTTTATTTTAGATTTCATCCTTTTATGTACTCTAGTTCCAAACTAACAGTTCTGTTTATTTTATCCTGAACTTGCATTTCTTCTCATACCTCCATGATTTTATGCCAAATGTCTACCAGAATTGGAATACACTAAACACTTTTCTCTTAAAATCTTCAGCTTTTTTCAAAGATTAAAGTACCACTTTCTACTGCATTCTTTCCTATGCCTTATAGCTGTTACTGCTCTCCTTTTCTTCAAATTATTCTCTATATACTTATCTATTACACACACTATAGTTTACTGAGGTAGGTAAAATTTTTTATTTTAATCTTTATATATCCAAAGCTAAGTATGCTAATTTGCACAAACCAGATGCTCAGGAGGTAATTTTGAATTTTAATTTCTTAACAACTAAACATCAATCTTATTAATGTTTTTAATCAATCAAGAAGTTTAGAGGGTAAGAGTTATATCTTGAGAGAAACTATGGGCACAGGGGACAGAGGGATGATTTTACAAGAACAAACTCATTTCTAGTCCTGCATCCCATGTCTAATACATATTAGTTCTATAACTATTGATAAATCACTTAACCCCCCATTACCACAGAAAAATACAGCTAAGAATATGAGGCAGAGATAAGTTGCTTGTCTATATGATGCTTGTGCATGTTACCATGTCATTTATCCCTATTAAGATGAAATTACTACTTTGGAACAAAACAAACAAAAAGCCTTGTTTTTACTTGGAATCAGATTAATTTAATGTTACTTAAGGGAGAGAGGCTGAGAAGTTCTGTTTTAGTCCTCCCACCATCAGATAAGGAACACATGAATTGTATTTTGAATACTAAATAAAAGGGAGTCAAGTTGGTTTGAATATCTCAAAGTTTTCTTTACATCAAATATTTTGTGGCAATAGATACAATTTCCTATTAGATATAAAATTGCTATTAAAATGCCACAATTTATGATTATACATTCCATTTTGAGTTCTATTTCCTTCTTGGAAAGGAGGGCCAAAGATATCAATTCAGAGAAAAATAAGTTTCTCTGAATATTTATCAAATGAAAGAGGCTATTACAGTCTTGCTTAAACCTTTGTGAACACATATTGAAGTTTGTTCCTTTTCTGTGATTAGGCTTTTAAGATATCAGTTAACTGATAACTGATCTGTTTTCAGCTTTTTATGAACTTATTTTCAGTCACTAATACTTTTATCCTTGTCTTTTATTCTATATCAAATGTTATTTTTTCTCCCAAAGTAATTTGAGAACGCACCATTTAAGCATTGAATAACATCCTGGAGCCCGACAGTGTATCTGCTTTACAAAAGTATTTCCTTCCATATTGATCCTTTCAGAACTAGTCTTGGATTTTAATTCTGTCTGGCTATAATATCTAATAGAATATTCTTTCCTTTCTTGGGGGAAAACATTTGATACTAACTTGAACATAGTGACAGAGATAATATATATATATATATATACATATATTAGTAAGGACTTAAATCAAATTCATCCCGTTTGCAAGGCTAGCCCACTATCCACCACACAACACTTCCTTTCTTATAAATAGAGCGCTTTATGGCCTACAATTTACTTTAATTTGGTTATCTCATTTGATCCTCACAGTAACTGCATAAGATAGTAAACAAAAATATAATTATATCTGTTTTACAGATGAGAAAAATGAGGCACAAAAAATCCAAGTTGTTTTGCCAATACCACACAATAAGTGACTTGGAAAGTCTAGAGAACAAATTCAGGATTCTCTCCCAAAGCTTTCTCTTACTGTAAATGATTATGTAAATCAAATGAAGCCGATTTTTCTAGGACTATTTTAAAGACATATATAAAAATATTGTTTTTTTTATCATTTTGGAATTTATATTTCCCACCTTATAGGTCAGTGATATCACGGGAATTTTAAAGTATAACTTTCTCATTTTAGAGATGAGTTATGTGAGAAAAACAAAAACAAAAACAAGTGACTTGACCAAAGTCACTAAAGGATTTTCAGATCCAGAAGTAAAACAAATCTGACACCATGTCCCAAACTTCACTTCACTGTCTCACATTAAAAGGGTGTTAATTTCCTGTGAAATACTTAACTTTTAAATGATTATATGGTAACTAAGTACATGATGTTAGATTCTGTTATACAATCATAGACCTTTGAGCTATAGGTGGTCTTTTCATGATTATTTTACAAGAATGAAGGAAGTTGAAAGGCTAAATGAATTTCTCAAGATAACATCACTAATTAGTATCAATCCTGCAGAAGAAGAGGTGACTCCTGATCTCATCTTCAATGTCATTTTTCCCGTTATAATATGTTGCTTAAGGCATAAATAAGATGTAGCACATATATTAAATTCAAAGAAACCTACCCATTTTCCACTTAATATTATGTAGAGGAAATGAATGAAATTGTAAATATACAAATTAATTGTTCCAAATTATGGTGTTACATAATACCATGGTAGTTAGTTAACTATAGTAGTTAGGAAAGGAAGACTCAAGCAAAGGAGATAAATGCGATTTGTGGGTGGTATAGGAAATGTCACACTTTCTCAAGGTTCTTTAGGTCTTTGTAGAAAGATTAATTAAAGCCAGATATGTCTCCTTATATTCAGTTTGAGTCCTATGCTGTTAACATCTATACTTCAGGGATATTTGGAGAAGACAAAGAGGGGGATGGGATGCACAGGGATACAATGAAAATGAATTTAGATAATGCATGATTTTTATGCTTCACTGGATTCTGGAAGGTGGGTTATAAAGGTCAATCAGTGCAATCACTGTGAGAAATAGAAAATCTCATAAATTTTAAGCATGAGTTATTGAAACACAAGACAACCAGAAACTCTGTTCTCAGCCTAATGAAATGAATTCATACAAACTTTACCTGCTGTAAGTTTAAATTTGTAATGAAATAATGTTTAAACAATGCATTCTTTAGGATACTTAAATAACCACAGATTTTATTTGTCCTTTTTTGGAAATTGTAATTTTTTGAAAAAATTAACACAAATGTTCAGTGAAAACTAACATCATGTTTTTCATGTATCTCTCACAACAAGCATGGGAAGTAGATGTCATTATTATCTCCATTTGGCAGAAGATGAACAGAAAGAGATAGAGGTTAAATGATTTACCCAAAGTCACTTATCAAGAGTAAAAGTCTAAAATTTAAACCCAGGTCTTCTTAACTACTAGCCCAATGATCTATTTCTATGCAATCTACCTGCCATTTGGCATTCCAAAACAATTACACTGCATTGAAACCATATTTTTCCTTCACTTAAATTTCTTATCTTTCTTGGAGGTTTGTAGTCTAGTAAAAAAAATACTTTACCAATACAAAAATACTATGTATTGGTTCCAATACAGAAGATCAGTAAATTTTAAACAATTGTCTGAGATCAGATTTGAACTCGGGACCTCCCTGAGTGACCTAGTTGTCCCCATGGAATAATATTTTAAATATTTTTCTTCCATTTGATTTGTATTATAAGAGAAAAATGCAAAGATTCATTCTTTGGTATAAAAGGAAATATGATCATCTGAATATAGGCTCTCCTGAGCAGCTAACTTCTTTGGTAGAATAAGAGTCATTCATACTACATAAAGATCAAAAGGAAAGTTTACTTTCTCATATTCCAAAATAGTACATAATAACTCTACACACTTAAAAGTTTTAAAGTATCATATCTTGGGGAATATTGGAAATGGATTCCTTTTGATTATAATTTGTTGTAACTTTTTGTATTTAAATTATTAGGGTAATAACTTTGGGAAATTCTCACTAGCCTATGTCTTTCTACTTGATTGTTTTTTTAAAAAACAATATCGCAGGCACACTGTTAAGGTAAAACCACAAATATCTGAATTGAAATTAGAATGAGCACAACTATGTATTTAGTGTGAAAACTTTTTTAAAAAGCTCTCGCTTCAAGATAAAACTGCTTAGGGAATTCATAATTATGGGCAAAACTATATGTCAATTCCAACACATGAATGTTTATATAATTTTGCACTTAGATGTTATGTCTTGAATTAGAACTTTTTAAGCAATATACAAAAATTTTCTATTTTTTAAAAAATAAGGGGGCAGCTGGGTAGCTCAGTGGAGTGAGAGTCAGGCCTAGAGACAGGAGGTCCTACGTTCAAATCCGGCCTCAGCCACTTCCCAGCTGTGTGACCCTGGGCAAGTCACTTGACCCCCATTGCCCACCCTTACCAATTTTCCACCTATGAGACAATACACCAAAATACAAGGGTTAAAAAAAAATAAAAATAAAATAAACATTCATTCGGGTCTGTTTACATTTTTGTCCTGTTCATTGACTTTAATGTAAGTTTATATGTGATGAATAATCAATAGTCTAATGAGATTGATAACATAATATAGATGACATAAGGTTTTCTAATGTATCATAACATAACAATGTGTTGAGTGAATAGGTTTCATGCTAAATGCATCTTTAACAATTGCAACGAAAGTGCCTTCTTAATATTAACATGGGAAAGCTGTCACTTGAATTATTAAGCCAAATCTACAGAGCTGCAATTACCTGACTAACTCAGGGGGAAATGCTGCTTTGGCATTAATTGCTCTGATAATTGAAGCAAAGCTGGTTTTTCAGTTGAATTATTCACAAAACTGCCCAAGCTGCATGTTGTGGTATGTAGAGAAAGTCTTAATATTTCATAATACAAACATTACAAAGTCTAAATTGACACAGGTGGAATTCTCTGGATAATTTGAGCCATAAATCTTCTTTGTTCTCAATTTTGTCTCAATTAGGCAGGTACTTAACTCTTAATTACGCTGGAACACAAGTTCAAATAATGTGATATAGCATTGAACTCCTGAGTAATAGACCAACCAGGGAGGCAGTGATCAGAAAAGGGGGAAACTATTCTTGGGAAGAAACCTTCTCTTATCCCAAAAGTATGAGAAGCAGTGATGGACTGAAGAGTAAGTAATCATATGGTTATGGATATTGAGGTTCAAAGAAGTTGATTTGTTAAATCTTCCCTAAACTTAAATGCATAGCAATACACTTTTATATCACCACCACTTAATTTATAATAATGAATAATAATGATGTCAAGATAAAAACCTAAATCACATACATATTCACTAAAAAATACTTTTCATATAAGAATATGTAAATTATCTTTACCACACTCTCTTTAGCCTACATTTTCACAATATAATGATTCTATGAATATCATTTCAGGGAAATATCTAATACTCATATATATGTATGCATAATAGAGTATAAGTTTTGTTTCATCAATTTTAATGCAAAAAGTGGAAAATGCAAAAGAGAAAAATAGTTTTCCAATGAATATCCTGAATTCCAAGACTGTCTTCTTTCACAATATGACAAACATAGAAATAGGCATTAAGGGTATAAGAAGGAAAATTATGAGACTGGCTGTAAATTAATGATTTTATTAATTAAAAGTAAAAGAGGAAGAAGATGCAAAAATGGGAGAGAGATACTTTCCTCATTGCTCCATTTAGCTTGCTATTCCATGGCCACCATTAGAGTCCCCTAGCCATGCTCACAGGGAAGTCTAGCCAGAAACAAACAGGGAAGAGAAGAGAAGGAAATCCCTTCTTGTCTCAGTTTATCAAAACTCTTCTCTTCCCACTAACTCTCACATGTCATATCTCGGGAGCCAACTATGGCTTTCTACTTTGCCTGTGCCACCTGGGGATCAGTCCAGGGGGGTAGTGCAAGGGACATCACCCTTCCTACTGTCTTGTTACCTCTAGACCCTATTGCTGTCCTTTTCCACATGCCATTCTATCCTTGAAACTCAATTCACCCAATGATTTTCTTCAAACAATAGAGTTCATGCTCACTGGATAAATCTCCTTCACATAGGTGATAATATTTATATACAACCTTATCATATTACCTGTGAGTGAGAAAGAGTATGGATTGTAAAATATCAGAAAAATAATATTTTCAAATTGTATTGATAAACAATATAGAAAAATCAATTCTAAAAAATTTGAAAGCTAAGACCTATCCTTGGGAAGCCTGTACATCATGATTTCCTAATGAAGTGAGTAAATCTATTGCCTATTCCAATTATCCTTTCGTCTCTACTGTATCTGACTATTCTTGCCATTTAATTATCATTGCTATTTGTTGCTGCTATTTTCATTAGTGTTATTGTTTAGTAGATTAATTAGTGTGATATTAATATTCATCTTGACCACAATGAATTTTAAATCTACCAGATATATGTATTTGTTGATTTAAACACAGGCCCGTATGATAATATAATTTTATGTAGGGAATAATAAGTAGTGGCATCTGGAAAGTTTTTCTGAAGTACCTGGAACTTGAACTGATGCTTGAAGGGAACTAGGTATTGTTTTAAGAGGCAGGAGTGAACATAGGGAGTGTTCAAAGCATGGAAAGTAGTTTGTGTACAGAAAGGGGAAATGGAATATCATTTAGATGAAAAACAAGCAGATAAATTTGTTCTTACCTTGACTGAATGAGCAACAATGTGTTGTGAAACAGAGAGGACTGAGGATACATTGGAAGTAGCTTATACCACTTAAAAATAATTGTTTCCCAATGACTTGACCCAACAATATGCTTAGATTTTTCTTGAATCTTCCATTACAGATGACTCAATGTCTCCCAAAGAAAGTTGTCTTAAGTCAACTAATTCCAAAACTAACATGAACACATTTTTTCTATGACTATTGTTTTATCAGTCATTTGGTAACTTTTTGTTCTCTCAAAAGAGATGATGCTCTATGTTTTTGTATGTGCAGAGTTTTCCTGAAGAATTTTACCTTTTTTGTTTAAATCTTACAACTTGGTTCCAATTTCTTAATGGGAATAAAAAAGGTTTTTAAGATATGAAACAAAATTGTGATTTCTAAAGAAGAGTCATACCTGGACATAATAATGATTCCTGAATGTTTTATTTCTTACTCTTTCCTGAGATTGATGAAGAATTAATAATAATCAATTAAACACCCAAAGTACAAATAGTTAAAGAAAGGCAAAGAAATTTTAAACATGATTATGGGGCCCAAAAATCATGAAAATTAATTGTATGATAAAATTATATATGACAATATCAGATTATTAGAAGACTTAAAACTGAATATTAGCCAATAATTCAACATAACAGAGAAAATAAATGTTCAAAGTCTTATTTTGCATTAAGGGAGTTATAGTATCTCAAAGAAAATTGACAGTGTCCACTAACTCTATCTCAATCACAACATATATGAAGTAATAAAATTTGCACAATACAATTTAGCTAAAAATCCTCTAAAGAAGCAATGTGAGAAATGTGAAGGAATAAAAGAATCCACACTAGAATGTTCTGCTTCCAGTTGCTATTAATATAGAGTAAGAAACTCTAGGAGCTTGGAAGCTGTCCTCTGGATAGGGAAAACAAAACAAAACAAACAAACAAACAAACAAAAAACAGAAACACCTTCAAATGAATTCTGGTCTGGTAGAACCAACAGAAGACAGGCTGATGCAGTACCTTGACCTCAAGAACAGCATGGCATGACCTCAAAGATGACCTCTATTGCTGGGATAGAAAAGTAGGATATGGAAATAGCCAGGATGGAACTCAGGCAAATACAACTCAAGTGACAAGGGAAAGACAACAACTGGTTTAATCCAACTTGAACAGTGGTCAAATAGATATGAAAATATAATAGTATTACTTTAAAGAAACAAGAGAAGCTTAATCTTCCTAAAAGAAGAATTAGGTAATATCTAAGAGCTTTATTCTAATGTGAAGGAGAAATAGGTCTTATACTATGCAACATGGAAAATGGCAGGGTGGAATTCCTACAAGATACAGGGTCAAGCCTCACCCAGAATTCCAGGGGATCCCCATATTATATACTGTGTTCCCAGAGAAAAAGGAGAGGTTTGATTCTTGGATATTATAAACAGGAAAAGTTGTGCTCAATGTATGGAAAATATAATAATAAGTAGAAGAACTATGTGAACAATGAATGTATTGCCTTGGCAGAATTCCCAAACTGAAGTCTTTAGAGAAAGGTTGATAGTTATCTGGAGATAATAAAGGACATTTTTTATTAAGGAAGTATTAGACTAATGAGTTTCAGAACTTCTTTCCAATGTTGGGATCTCATAAAAAAGAGTAAAAAGAAAAGATAAATTGGCAGTGTTGCATAGTAGATAGATACCTGGCCCTAAATCCAAATAAATCTAAGGTGCAGTTAATCTTCTGACACATTGATTTTATAATGCTGGAAGAGTCATTTAACTTAATGCTCTATGTGACTTTAAGTCTAATAGAAGGTGGCAATGTGCACCAGAACAAATTTCCTTAACTGGAAATTCTCTATAAGAATTAAATCACAGATCTAGTATATATCTGTTGAAAAAATACAATCATAAAAATAATCATTATATATGTGTGTGTGTGTGTGTGTGTGTGTGCTTTGTATATGTACCAATCAAAATCCTACAACACTTCATTATCAACAAGTGAAAGTGTCTGTGAAATCTGAATTTTATATATTTTATATATTCTTTATATGTATCTCTATGTAGATATTCCTCTATGTATCTATCTATCTATCTATCTATCTGTCTGTCTGTCTGTCTGTATGTCTGTCTGTCTAGATAATATGGCAGGGTTACCAAGAGGAACAACTTTTAAACTGATTTGCAAATCTTCAAAAGTTTATATATATATATATATATATGCAATTTTAAACTTGTTATTTTAATTACTTTTTTCTTTTCATAACAATAATTAAATTTGTCAAATCATTATGCATTAAATGAATCTGAGTATATCAATTTGAATATCCTCTGCATTAATGCAAATCCTGATACATTCATGACTGCTCATCCTAAATGACTCTTGTCCAAGTCCAATAGAAAAGACACTTCAGGAGGCTTGTTCAATATCCCCGTGAATCTTCATGTCACTTTGAGTTGTTAAGGGAGCCCACAGGCTATCAGCTTTTAATCCCTCACCCTCCATATAGAACCAGACCATCTTCTTTTTATATTTTACATTGTGCAGATAACTTATTTTGATCCTACTTCTCTTTCATCTTGATTGTTTATGTGTTTCAGCATGTTCACGCTGAAATATTGTGGATATTTATTGATGTTGCTGAGGAGGATACTGGGGTAAAATACTTTGTTGATGCTCACAAACGTATTTTTCAGTTCTCCCCTCAGAATGAAAACCAGGAGTGACTTCCCTTCACTAGGCCAATACCTACCTTGCTTGGAGACTATATATTTGTAAAAAATCTATTTATATTTAACATATATAAGTATAAGGATTAGTAACAAGGAAGTCTTTACACTAAAAGGAAACTATCTCCACCCACTTTCTACATTCCCCTCACAGTGAACTCTGCCTTCCTGCTACTCTTAACCTGCCTAGCACTTACTCAAAAACCCCAAAATGCTATCTGACTACAATATAACTATAATCCTTATTAAAATTGTTAATATTAGTAGAGATGTCTCTAAGTGAACACCTAGTCAGACAGCCCAATATGACACAGGCTGACTGACCAAAGTCCAGGAAAACAGTCTTTGATCTTTTTTCTTCTCTCAACACTGTTCTCCACCAAAGCAGATCTGCCAACTTCTTTCTCCAAGATGAATTCTCACAGTAAAGAGGGTATGCAAACCTCTTCTGTTGGTTTAGAGTTCTGTCTCTCCTCTACACAGCAAAGAGCAAGGTCTGAGATGTCTATCTTCACCAGAAGCCAGAGATAGTCTCTTCTAACTCAAGGCAATGATTGAGTGTCAGTAACTCTTCCAGCTCAGTCACCAACTGTCAGAAATTTTTCTGTTTCTCACCTTCCATGTTCTGATCAGAGACCCTTTTCTCAAAGTTCTTACCTTACCAATACCTAATCAATATATTTCCTAATTTCTTACTACAACACCCACCATGCACCTACAGAATTCCTGTAGAATATATTTTGTTTCAAATGACCCACTGTTATTTGATTATTTTTCCATTTCATTATTTTTTAACCCACAGAACAAAGGGAAATAGTCAATTAGGAATTGAACATTTAAAACAAAAATTAAAAAAAATCCCTTCCAGGTCATTTAATTTATTAAACAATCTTCATACTCATTAATAGTTATAAAAGAAGGAATCAAGTTCCTAATCTTTAAAAGTGTAGAGCAATGTAAAAATTGACTCCTTCCCAGGCAAGCAAAGTCAAGAATCCTCTTTTTAATTCTTTTTTATTGTTTTTTTTTTCCTGAAGAAGAGAACTCAAGTTTTTCCAAAGTTTAAAAGTAAAACAAAATATACTTAATTAGCATAATGAGCCCATATAAGTTCTTTTTTTGTTCTTCAAATTGGTGAATTACTAAGCTATCCTTCCCTTGCTCCTAAAATGAATTTCATATGAACATTAGCAATTAGTGTCACTCCATGTGAAGTTTTTTGAAGACTGTATGTACAACCCATAAAGTTAGGTTAAGTAAAATTTTCTTTTAACAAAATGGCTGACAAACTTCTCCAGCAAAGTTTCTGATAAAATGTTGGTCTTTTCAAAAAGTCACCGCGTTAACTTGACAATATAATGACTTACATTGATTAGAAGTAATAAGTAGTTTTTGGCAACCATTAGATAATTTCAAATGTGATTAGCTGTGAAACCATAGATTCCATTACTCCAGAATCCACAGAAATTTGGGAAACTGATTTTTAATTTTAAGACCTAAGCTTCTTTTTCTTACAGTTAATATCATATTCAGAAAGAAATAGAATTTCCCATAAGAGAGTAATGGGTTGAATGTTATACAACCAATGAGCTATTTATATTAAAAATATATAGCATTATAGGGTAAGAAGAAATCATGAATTAACTATAGCCATCCCCTTGGTTCTACCTAAAATGAACCCACAATATTCTAAATTAATTATCCCAGAATGATAGCAGTCTTAGAAATCACATTCTTTTTTACCATTACTTTAAATTTTGGAAGGTAAGACATACTAATAAAGCACTATTAATTATGTATACATATTTAATTTTATTTCTTTATAAAAGCAATGCATTTGCTAGTGATTTTTTTAACATTGAAATGGTGCTTGCAAAAGAGTGATTGTTAATTTGTTTCAATCTCAAAGGAAGTGAAAAAAATAATTTTGCATGATGAATAGAGGTCTGTCCTTAGAGGCAAGATCTTGACCACTCAAATACTACTATTTGTAAATTATTCAGTAACTGCATATTTCACTAATGAAATGGTGTGCGTATATATATATATATATATGTGTGTGTGTGTGTGTGTATATATATATATAACTTTCGTTATCAGACCTATAAATGCAACTTTTAAAGATATCTGCTTTAAAAGTGAAAATTGCAGTAAAATATTTTAATATATATAGCAAAAGATTTATTTGAATGATTTCCCTTTTATTGATTTGATTTGTTTTATGACTGACTTGATTAATTACTTTCCTATTATTCCCTAAAGGAGGAACTATATCTATTTCAGTTAAAAACTAGCATTTTAATAGTGCTTTAAGTATGCAAGGACCTTTACAAATATCATGTCATTTGATCTTTATGAAAAATGTAGGAGATAAGTGCTATTATTATCCTCATTTTAGAGATAGAAAAATTGAGGCAGGCAAAGACTAAGTGACAGCAAAGACTAAGTCAGGGTCACTTAGGTGGTTGGTTGTTGTCCTTCCTATTCAAAGTGGACCAAAATGACATCACAGGTGATATCTTCTGATTTGTACATGAATTGGATTTATTTTGAATCAATTTCACAAAGTCATTAGCCTTACTCTTTTTCAATCATTGATGTGCCCTGGAAAGACAAAAGTCAAGAAGATTGGAGACGGCTTGGAATAAAGTGGATGATCTAGCCCTCTTTGATGACTAGCCAAACTCTAAGCTCCCCTGAATGTCTGTTTCCACCACCTTTAGAAGGCTTTTGGAAAAAATTGTTCTCATCTACCCCTTCTACTGAGAGAAGTTTTCACATGCTTGGGATAGACACTCCCCTAATTCATCAATGGTTTTGAAGGCTATCAGTCATTCAGGTACCTGATGCTAAGATTTGAACTTGTATTCCTGATTTTCACTTGGTCAACACTCTGTCCATTGTGCCACCTAGCTGTCTTTTTTGTTTAGAGCAGTGGCTCCCAAACTTTTTTGGCCTACCGCCCCCTTTCCAGAAAAAATATTTCTTAGTGCCCCCTGTCACATACTTTCACCACCCCCTTACAGTTATTCACCTCCCCCCAAAATGCACCTGTGGCCATCACTGCCTTCCTGGATCCCTGCAACACCCACAAGAGGGCGGTGGTGCCCACTTTGGGATTCACTAATTTAGAGCTTACTTATTTTTTTTTTTTTTTCAGATAAACCCAGTTATTTATATGGAACAGGTTTGCCAATAAGTATTTTTCTCAGTAGTAGAGTTGAATCTTAATTAGCTGAATAGCTCTAACAAAGAGAGAGAGAGAGAGAGAGAGAAAGAGAGA
>NC_058132.1:574307103-574349721 GCF_016433145.1 Gracilinanus agilis
CTTCTTTCTCCTGTTGATCTTGGCACTGGCTGATCTTCTGTTTCAAATCTCTTCTCTGTTGTGTCTTGGCCCATGTCTCTTGTGTTAACCATTCCTTGCGCTTTCTCTCTCTCTTTCTCAGGACTTCTGCGCAGGTGGTCTTCCAGGTCTGCTGGAGTTTGGTCCAGTGGTCTTCGACTGTCTCTCCTGTGAGTCCTGTCAAGGCCGCGAACCTGTTCTTGATTTCGCAATGAGAAAGTGGTCCATCAAAACTCTCAACCTCTCTCTAACCTCTAAATGATGGTGGGCAGTCATGTATTCAGTATTATGTCACTAGCAATAACTCCTAGTTTAAACCTGTTCTTATTTATTCAGTAAGGTGAGCTTCAATATCTCCCTTTTTTAAATTAACCAGCCTGTATCTGGGAGGGGAAAACATTTCTTAGAATTCCTAAGAACAAAGGAATATGTACAAGGTCAAAAAACTTATTGGAACCTATCAATTAAAAATCCCAGATATAGAAATTATTCAAAATATATTAAAAACAAATTATCTAAATAAAAAGGATGAATGACACCACAAATCTATGAACATATGATTTCTTAGTGTTAGCTTTTGGTGTGGGAATTCCAGGAACCCCAGTTCACTTTTGGACAGATGAAATGGTTAGGAAATTTTGTTTTGTTTCTTTGATTTTTTTTCCTCAGTTGGAATTGAAATCTCCTTCTTGTAATAGCAACACATTGCTCTTACTTTTGTGCTCTTGAACAAAACAGAAGAGTCTAATTCTTTTTCTCTAGACACTTTACATATTTTAAACCAATTAACTTTCCCTCTCAGTCTATCTTTAGGCAAGTTAATGATCCCTATTTTTAACCCAAAATAATATGATCTTTAATACTCTCAGTTCTTTCTTTTAGAATATTTCCAACTTATCAAAACCCTTCCTAAAATGTGGAGTTGATTCATTGAAACATTATATATTTAACTGTATTTTTTTCATTTCTGATATCAGTCTGTCATTCTAATCATAGTTGAATATTTTTTAAGAACTTCATTTCATCACAAAATGTGGTAGATATCTCTTCTCTCTTGGTCTTGTCATCTACAAATTTGATAATTTTGCTAAAGATATAACTTCATCTAAGTCATGAATAAAAACATTGAAAAGAGCAGGACAATGACTGTAGTTTATACATGAATGCTCTCTGACTTTTAGGAAGGTGCATGAAAGAAAGTCCATCAACAAACAGTAACATCTCTTCATATTACCTCTATTATAGCTTTTTAGCTCCTTGCCTATTTGGAATCCATTTGAACATTTTCTGTTTCATTTATTAAAAATGGATTTCTTAAAATAGTTTGACAAATGTACAGAAATGATGTTATTAAAGAAAATATACATATCCATTACATTAAGGTATATAAGAACACATTATTTCACTATATTAAATTTTATGATTTCCCTCTCAGAAAAGCAAGAACTGTGGCAAAAAAAAATAAAACTTTTAAAACTGTTTTTTTTTTCATGAGTAATTTATATTCATCAGCTCCAGGTATTTAAACAGTAAAGGAACTAATGAAGCACTGGTGACTGAACACCTATTGCTATGTTCCTTATTATTTTTCTTCTTAAGCCTTAATGAGGTGTAATTACAGTTGCTCGTATTTAGTCCCGAACATGCATTATTATAACAAAGAGGAGTGACAAGGAACTGTGTCTCACTTCATGAACAGCAAACTTACTGCAAATATGGAAATGAGAAGCTACAAAGCTAGAGAAGAGCCTGGAGATATTAACATCTGTGTGAATGAAGCAGCCATTTCACAACTCAGTGGACCTTAAACAAAGCAGACATTGAAATCTGTTCAGTACATGGGGTGGATTTTTAAATATGTTCAATTACTACTTGTCTCCCAGCTGTCACTTGAGCATGACTTCTGTACTGTTAGGGAGTCTGCTATGACACCACCAGCATATATAAAGCATGTCCTTGATTAATAGCTCTAGGCACGGTAAAATGGCGATTTTTCACTCCTAAGAAGAAATCCTGGTTGTACTATACCATGATGTCTCTTACTTGGGGATAAGAGAATTCGGTGCAGCTGCTAATGGCAAGGCAAAGACAAGAAGTCTGCCTGACAAAATCCAGTAACTAGAGGGATCCTGGGATTCGTGCTTTTTCTTTGAAAAGATACAAAGATATTTGTTGATTTCAAAATAAAAGTTTGAATTAATGGTTTATTTCACCTAATACTCTGATGAGCAACATCTTGAGTCTAAATTTCTTACTTAAAATAATTGAAAGAATTCTGGCAAGGCAACTTTTAATTTTTTTCAAATGAACATTTCCCAATAAATTATCCATGTGTTCTAGGTATAAAAAAGGGGGGGGGGAAGAGAGGGAAAAAAAGGAAAAAGTAGATAAAGAAGAAACTTGAAAAATGTGTAAGCTAAATTGCAAGGAAGGCATTTCCTCCTGTCTTCAGTTATTTTGTTTTGTTTTTAAACACTTTTAAACAGTTACCTTCTACCTTGAAACCAATACTCTGTTTTGGTAGAAGAGTGGTAAGGGCTAGAAAATGGGAGTCAAGTGACTTGCCCAGGGTCACACTGCTAAGAAGTGTCTGAGAGCAGATTTGAACCCAGGACCTCCCATTTCTAGGTTTGGTTCTCAATCCACCTAGGTAATCAGCTTTCTCATATCTTCAGTTCTAATGAGTGAATAGATTGCTTTAAAAGACAAAAAGTAGAGAATACAATTTTCTCCATTACCTCGGAAATCTAGAAGTTATTACTGAGTAGGATCCACACATAGACATATATAAACATAAGGCTCAATATAGGACATTTATCAAGGATAGATATACGATCTGATATCTGATTTACCCTGCATTTAAGGGAGATAGGAATTGCTACCTTTGTAAGAGGTAGAAAATCCATGGTTGGTTTGTGTAAAAGTGAAATTTGGGAGATGCCATCTAAAAGTATATATATTTTCTATGGACAGGTGGAAATTATCAAACTACATTTCCCGTGGTCCAATGGGTTTCTGTTTCCGGTTCTTTAGGCGTGGGAACGCCTACGTCTCCACACTGAACAGTTTAAATCTCCTGGGTTAGGAGGGAGTAGCCTCTTGGCCAGCAGACTCGGGAAGAGACAGGAGACAATAATGGTGCGGGCAGCAGTTTTGAATTCTTACAAGCACGTGGTCTAATGACTTTATCTATCAGCATGGCTTTAATTAAAATACTAATTTCTATATTTATACCAGCCTTTATTATTTTTTATCCTTATATTTGTCACCTCTTCTCTTGCCTCTCTGCAAGACTTGAGTTATATCTATCATCTGCCAAACATCTGTAGTCTAGGGTATGATATTCTGGCACTCAGGATAAAAACCATTAACTCTGATAGCTCTCAAGAGGAGGACAATACTTACCTGGCTATCACCAGTTTAGCTCCTTCCCATCCAATGCTGGCAATACAGAAAAGATCATCACGAATAACAAGTAAAGTTATTTATCAAAGTAAGCTGCAAATAGAAATTAGAAAACTAATCCACATGAGAATATACCCCAAAATGCAGAAGAGTAAATTAATTTTTCAAGAACCAGAGGATATCTCAATTCAATCAAGGAAATATTGAAAGATTGGAGGAAAGATGGCTCTTGGCCATCTGTAGAATTGCAAGTATTGGGAATAAAGTAACGTGTTAGGGCCAGGCTCCCCATACTTATGCAACTCTGGGGAAATTTTCTTTCTCATTAAAAATTCCTTACTTATGGACAATTTTGAGAAGATGGCAGAGTAGGGCACGAAACTTCATAGCTCTCCTAATACTTCTGCACAATCACAATAACTCCACAGAGTCAATGTCAAAAGAAGCAAAAATAAATAAATAAATAAATAAAAGTAAAGAGGAAAGAGGAAAGCTGATGGACCAAGGATAACTAGGAAGGACTCTGACTTCGCTGATCTCAGTGCCAAAAGATAACACATTGCAGTCCACCTCTACCCCCAACCTCCCATTCCCACCCTGCAACAAACAACATAGAATCAATGAGTACTAAATCTTGTAGGTAGGACCAAGAGCCTCACTTGCACTTGCAGGGAGCCTGCACCCTGGTGGCAAATAGTATTCTAGTCAACAGACCTAGAAAGCTCTGGGAGTGGCAGCCCTAGAGATATCTATTCACTCCCAGTAGGGAGTCAACCAATGACAGGGAATGATACTTATTTCTAAAAGTACAAAGAAAAATAATAAATAGTCATAAACTTAAAAAGAGCTTTAGGAAGACTTTAGAAAGACCTCAAAACACCAGAGATTAAGGGGAAAATTAGAAAAAATACCAATGACACAAGAATATGAAGAAAAGTGCAAAAGAATTATTACCCCCCCAAAAGAGAGAAAGACAGAGAGAGAGAGAGAGAGAGAAAGAGAGAGAGAGAGAGAGAGAGAGAGAGAAAGAGAGAGAGAGAGAAACTTATTGAAGAAAATAATTCATTATGAATTAGAAAGGAACAAGGGGTACCTAATGACATCCTAAGACAACAAAAATGGAAAAACAAAATCAAAAGACTGAAACAATAGAAGAGAATATAAAATATCCTTTCTCACATACACACACACAGACAAACTGGCCTAAATATGATTCAGGAGAGACAATATAAGAATTGTTAGTCTCCTGGAGAGTTATTCCTAGAGATTATCATGAAAATCTGCCCAAAAATTATATAACTAGTGGGTAAAATAGAAAGAATTTATCAATCATCACTACAAAGAGACACCAAAATGAAATTCACAGGGATATTATTGATAAGTTCCACAGGTTCGAGGTTAAGAAGGAAGTACTACAAGCAATAAAAAAAATAATACTGTAAAGTTACAGTTGGAATAACACAAGATTTAACAACTTCAACATTAAAAGAACAAAGGGAACAGAAAATTTCAAAGAGCAATAGTATTGGGTTTACAATAAAAAATAACATATCTAGCAAAGCTGAGCAGATTTATATGGGAGGACTGGGAGCCAAAGAAAGGACATCTAATAAACAAAAGGAGTTTCAACTATTCTCTGGGGAGAAAAAAACAACTCAATAGAAAATTTGATCTATAAGAAGGTAAATGAAACATCAACTATAAGCAACCCAAAAGGTAAAACTGGTTAGTTCATATATGAAAAAAATCATCTATAACTCTTAAGAATATTATCATTATTTGGGTACTTTAAAAAAGCATATAGTGATAGAAAACTTGAGATTGAATTGAATGTTATGGAATGAGCTAATAATAATAGTAATAACAACAATAATAAATAGGAGGAAGGTATAAAATCTCATATAAAAGAAAAATGAGTGGAAGAAGTGCCACAGAGAAGAGAAGTAGAAGAGGGAGGGCTTGTAGTACTAGAACCAGACTTTCATCAGAATTAAGTTAAAGAGAAAATAATATATACAACTAGATGGGTAAAAGTATTCTTAGCATACTGAAAAAGAGGAGGGGAGGGGATAGGATAAAGTAGGGACTAAGAATCCCTTTGAGAGAATAAGAAACTAAGAAAAAGTCAAGCAAATCAAGAAGAGAAAGCAAGGAGATAAGAAAAGGAAGGGTCACCTAGAAGAGTACATATCAATAAATAGGGGGTAACGTGAAGGCATGAGGGTGGAATTCTTAGGAAAAAAGAAAGGAGGGATTTGTAGTATTGCATTCATACCAAGAAATAGAAGGGCAGAGTTGGGGAATAAGGAAACAATTTTGGAAAAGCAGATAATAAGAACTAAAATGGAAAGGAGAAAGGGACAAGGGAAGGATATTTAGAGAGGTGAGCTAATTTATAATTAGAAGGGCAAAGGGAAAAGATAAGGGAAGGGTTCTATGGAGGAGAAAATTGGAGATGTAGTGAAAAGAAGAAATTGGACATCTGAGGAAGAATACATCAAAAAGAAAGGAAAAGAAGAACAAACAAGTGAGTAAAAACTGAATAGAGTTATACACAGCAACTTATCATGACTTTGAATGTGAATCAGATGAATTCTTCCATAATAAAAAAAAAACAGAGCAGATTGGAAAAAAACTGAAACCTGACAATATGTTGTTTACAAGGGAAGCACTTAAAAATGGGAGACACATAAAGTAAAAATAAATGGTTTGAGCAGAATGTACTATGACTCAGCTGATACAAAAAAAGCATGGGTAGAGCTAAAATAGATATAAGCCAAAGAAATAAACAGGGAAAGTATATTATGTTAAAAGGTACCATAGATAATGAAGCATTATCAATATCAAACCTATATACAACAACTTTTATAGGAAAAAAAATTAAGATAAACTAAAAGTTACTGATGGAAATAGATAACATAATCATAATGGAGAAGTTCAATTTTCTCCTCTTGGTTATAAGTAAATCTAACAATAAGTAAATAAGAAAGAAGTCAAGGAAATAAATAAATTCTTAGTTAAGATAAAAATGATAGGCATCTGGAGGGAATTGAATGGAAACAGAAGAAGTATACCTTCTCCTCAGCCATACATGGGTACCTTTACAAAAACTGACCATATATTATAGCAAAATCCCATTACATTAAAATGTGGATAATTATAAATTTTAGACCATAATTCAAATTGTATATAATAAGGGACCATGGAAAAAGAAGGTAAAATTAATTAGAGACTAAATAACAATGTTAAAGAATGAGGTGATTAAAGAATACATCAAAGAAACATTAAGTAATTTAATTAAAGAGAAAGATAATGAGACAACATGCCAAAACCTATGTGATAAATAAAAAATCAATAATTAGGAGAAATTAGAAGAAATAAAATGCTAATATTAATAAAATGAAGAGAAGATCAGTAAATTGAGAATTTAATTAATGAACTAGAAAAAGAACAAATTTAAAATCCCCAATGAAACATCAAATTAGAAAGTAAAAAAAAATCAAAGATGAGATAAAAAAGTAATATAAGAAAACCATTTAAATAATAAATAAGTTTAAATAATAAGTTGTATTTAGATTAATATTATCTGGAGACTATATCATAATTTATTAATACTTATTAAATAATAAAAAGTGAACCAGAAAAAGAAAAGTCCTCTAGCCACAAATGCTTGGCCATTTATTTGGCAAGCCTCCTCCAAGAACTCAGTCTAGAGCAGGGGTCAGCAACCTTTTTGGCTGTGAGATCCATAAATGCCACATTTTTTAAAATGTAATTTCGTCAGAGCCATATGGTGCTCACAGTGTGCAATCCTGTAACAGCACCTGAAAAAAATTGCCTTCATGGCTCCTGCAGAAAGAGCCATATCTGGCCCTCAAAAGAGCCAGATATGGCTTGAGAGCCATACATTGCCGACCCCTTGTCTAGAGCCAAGGGCTTGGAGCAAAAGATTATGTATACCTTCTCCTTCCAGATTCTACCAAAAAAAAAAAAAAGTTCCTACTCCCTCTCAGTACTAAAATTTATGCTCATCCTTATGACCTTTTCTAAAGTCCCTTTGTTTGGAGGACTATGACATCATTCTGGGAAAGAAGCAGGTCTTCTGTCTGGTGTGAATCACAGGACCTTTAGAATGGCTTCAGAGTCCACTTCTCTCTAACTGACATTATCTTTCCCCTATCCACTATTTTATTTCCATCAAGGAATGTGGTAAATTGTAATTTAATTCAGTCAGAATATGGAGTAAATTGTAATTGTAATTTCAAGCTTAAAATCAAAATTCACCAATTTAAAATCCAAAATAACCTTTCAGTGCAAAAAAGGGGTACAGCCTAGTATTAGTTTTTCATAGCTTTATAAAAAAATCAACAAAATGAATGAACTATTAGTTAATATGTTAAAGGAGAGAAGGAAAAAAATCACTAACATTCAATTTAAAATGGTGAATAAATCATCAATGAAGATGAAATTAAAGCAATTAGGAGTTACTTTGCTCAATTATATACAGACAACGTTAACAATATAAGTAAAATGGAAAAATGCTCACGAAAAATAAACCATGGAGGAAATAGAGATGTAAATAAATCTATCTTATTAAAAGAAATTGAATAGTCCACAAGTGAACTTTCTAAGAAAAAAGTATTAGGAAGAGAAAGATTTACAAGTAGATCATAGCAAACATTTTCGATTAACTAATTTCATTATTAAATAATTTAAAATAACAAGCAAAGGGATTTTACCAAACTCCTTGAATGAAACAAAAATGATGCTGATATCTAAACCAAGAAGAACAAAAACAGAGAAAGAAAATTATAGGTCAATTTTACTAATGAATTTGCATGCAAAAATCCCTAAATAAAATACTAGCTAGGAGACTATAAATATACTTCAGAAAGATTATACATTGTGACCAAACAGAATCCGTACAAGTAATGATTTAACATAAGGAAACTATCAACAAAATTGATTACATTAATAACAAAATTAATAAAAATATATTTTTCTAAATGCAGAAAATATCTTTGTCAAAATACAATATTGATTATATTTTAAACACTGGAATAAAGAGTTATAAATGGATTTTTTCTTAAATGAAATGAAACATTTAGAAAAAATAAAACATCACAAGTATTATTTGTAGCAGGGATAAGCTAGTAGCCACCAGAATAAGATCAGGAATGAAATATGGATGCCCATGACATAAACATTATTTAACATAGTATTAGCAATGCAAATGCAAAAGCAAAAAGAGAAGAAAAATAAATTTAAGTAATGAAAATTTCAAAGAGTTAATAAAATTATCTCTTTAAGTGACATGATGGCATAAGTGTAAAGTCTTAGAAATTGAATTGAAAGGTTAGTTGAACCTCTTAATGATTTTAGCAAAGTAGCAGGATATAAAATAAACCCATCTAACTAATTGGCTATTTTATATATTACTAATAAAGTCCTGCAAGAAAAGATAGAAAAGAATCCATTTAAATGAATCACAGATAGAATAAAATACTTGGGATTTTACCTGCCAAAACAAAGTCAGGAAATGAATATAATCCTAAAATATTTTACACAAATGAAGTCAAATCTAAATAATTGGAAAATATTAATTGTCCATGGATGGGTAGAGCCAAAATAATTACAATGACAGTCCTACCTAATGTAGTTATTCAATGCCACCTCAACTAAATTACTAAAAAATTATTGAACTGGAAAAATAATATAATTCATTGGAAAGAAGAAGAGATCAAGAATATCAAAGGAATGAATAAAAATTAATTAAAAAGAGGTCTAGCAGTACCAGATTTAAATTGCATTATACAGCAGTAACTATAAAAACTCTTTAGTACTGACTAAGAAATGAAAGGGTAAATCAGCAGAACAGGACAGACATATATCAAACAGCAGTGAAAGATAATAATAAGCTTGTATTTGATAAAGCATAAACACAGGTTTTGGAGATTTAAAAAATCACAATTAGGTAAAAATTGTTGGGACAACTGGAATGTAGTGTGGCAGAAACTAGGTATAGAGTAATATTTTACACCATTCTTTAATATAAAAATGGATACATAATCCAGACATAAAAGGAGATATCCTAGGAAAATTAGAACAGGGAACATATCACTTATCAGATTCATGGATAAGAGAGGAATTTATGAGTCAACAAGAGCTAGAGAACACTGTGAGATGTAAAATGAAACATTTTTAGCATATTAAATTGGAAAGTTTTTACACAATAAAACAAATTTTAACAAGAATTGAATGAAAGGAGAAAATTGGAGGGGGAGGAATTTATAGATAACATCTTGGAAAGAGGTCTCATAGTAAAGATTTATAGGAAAAATTATAAAATTTATTATAATAAGTCATCCTCCAGTTGATAAAAGGGCAGAAATATGAATATTTTTGATGAAGAAATAAAAATAATATATAGGTATATGAAAAAATTCTATAACTCACTAGTCATTAAAGAAATGCAAAGCAAAATAATTCTGAAATGCTGTCTCATACCCATTTGAGTAACTAAAATGACAAAAATGCAAAATGGAAAATGTTAGAGGAGATAAGAAAAATGTAGACACTAATACACTTTTGATGGAGTTGTAAATTGATCCAACCATTTTGGAGACCAAGTTGGAATTACATACAGAGAGTTATGAAACTGTGCTGAACAACAAAATGAGTAGAACCAAGAGAAAATTATTCACAACTACAGATTTAATAATTGAAGAATAAATTATGAATGCAACCTCTAGAGAGTTAATTGAAAGATGAAAACCTGAAAGATATTTTTATAAACATATCCATATCCAAGATGATGTCTTCTTTGAGGACATCAAAGAGATGAGAGGAATAAGGATTTGAATAACTTGTAAATAAATTATGTTAATAAAAAAAAAAACAAAAAAAATCATCATAAAAATCATCCCATCTCACAAACTCGACACACTCACAAAATCATCCAACTGTCTGAATTCACATCTCTGTTAAATAAACTGTATGTAGTTTCAAAGGCTGAGCTCTCTAAACCAATAGGTAGCCATTCTCTTACAGATGCCCAGTATGATCATAGTACTTTTCTTCAGGGCACAACCCAGCAAGAGTAGGAATAAATGTTCTATCTCCATATTTTAAAAGATATAATGGAATTAATTGCATTCTCTAATCCTTATCCTTTTCATCAACCTACTCATTAAAGCTGACATTTTGAGGAAATTCTATTCTTGCCACATAGCATGTTATCTTCAAGGCTTCGTGAGGTTATCATTGACAAAAGTTATAAATTTCTCCAAAATTTTAAACCTTTGCAACTGATAGACTACTACATCAATTAGTCAGGTTTAAAAAACACCAGGTGAAACTGATTTCCTGAAACTTGTAAAAACCCCTAGCAATAATTTTAACTAGGTTCTAAATTGTTATCTATGTATTAGACAGTAAGAGCTTAGATAAGTAATAAATATTTTTAAGAGTCTCTCAGACACATTTATTTAAGCTCCACATTTATTTCAATAATTGAGAATTTCCTTAGGCACTGCCCTTTAGGAATGATATTTTGTATATGAATTTTCAACTTTTTGGTTAATCAGATTATATATATATATATCTTAAGATTTTAAAAGACACAGCTCTCTGATATTATAACATTTTCTGCCCTACACTGCAAGTTATTTTTCATTACTTCCAAACTTTCCTATGCTGTCATTTCTTGGCCTGATATTGTTATTCCCTCTTTTGTGAAGCATTTGATCCAAAGTGGTTTGTGGATTGCTGTATTAAATGAATGCTTTAGCAGTAAATCAGTTTGAGTTAATCAATTGAATAAAACTTTGGGGAGGCTCTGTAAGCAACACAGGATTTGAAGGGTATTATGCTAATTGTGTTTTGAGAACTGCAGCTGCTCTGTGTGTGCTGTGTAGTAATATAGAAGAAGCAGAAATGCTTTCCAATAAAACCAGTTACCAACACATTATGCCTTTTGTGGATTGGAAATAAGATAATTTGAATCATAACTTATGGGGAATGGAATGAATCTGATAATCAAAGGTCACTGCTTTGAGAAATGATCTCATGAAAATATGCTTTCCTTTCATTTAAAAATTGGGTGGAATTTTAAAAATCTTTTTTAAGTGGAATTTAAGTTTGTTCACAAAGCTAATTATAAATCAATTTACTTTTTTTCTATTGATTCATAAAAACAATAATAAAATTACACATGCCTTCCAGAAAAAAATCCACAACTCATTGATTTTGACATTTTTGATGCAAATTAAGGTAGTGACCATCTTAATAAATGTTTGGTGTCATGATATTGACTGGATAGAGATACTGATAAGGATGTGGACAGTTCCAAGATTTCAGTGGAATAGAGTACTACAGGCTAAAAGCATATCTTGACCAATAAGCTCCCCATTTTCTTTGTAACTTATGTATTCTTAGAGTGGCATGAGGGTCATTGAAAGATTAAGTGACTTGTCCAGAGTCACAAAACCAGTATCTGCCAGAGTATTTACATTTTCCTGACTCCAAAGATAGCACCAGAAAAAAAAAATTTGTGTAGCATCCTACTTCTAATAACTGGGGAACCAATATAATAATTTACTTTAAGTTATCATTGTCCTCCCTATTGTATATGCTACTTACATAAACATTTAAGTTATAAGGGACTTAGGTTCTTTGTAGTTTGCAGTGCACATTGGAGTCTCAATAATATATTTGGCAAGACAGCACTGTTATCTTCAGACTTAAACAATTAAATTATGTGGAGGTAAGAATAGAAAGAAAATAAATATTAAATAAGTTAGTATCAAGATGAAATGAAAAACATTAGAGACCTAGAAGACTTCAATGACTGGTTTGACTAAGTTTGTAACTTTCTGAAATGATTGATAAAGTATGTTGATTTCATTCACTACTATATACTGAATTGAAAGCATCAAAAACAGTATGTCTTATATCAAGTTCATGAACTATCAGCTAACATTTTTAGCTAACAAGAGTTTTCAGTAAAATCTCTTCAAAAGTAATTCAAATTTAGAGGCGTAAATAGAGATCTAAAGTTGACAAATCTGCCTTCACCTTTTAAAAGACATCAGAGAGCATGCTCATTGAAAAACTACTTTTAAAAATCCCCAAACTAAGAGATAACAATAAAAAATTTATATAATTTAGACTAATTAAATCACTTAAGCTCTTGTATCATATACAGAAATTGGTCAGAAATAGAATTAACATATGAAAAACGTTGTTATTTAGAAGAGGAGAACATCCTGTGGGTGAAAGAGCAGTGAGTTGGAAATGAAAGTTTGTTTTTTTCACTAATTAATAAGTGATGTGGAATAACAACTTGTTTCTTACTTCAAAAATATTTAGAAAGGAAAAAAAAAAGCTCTTTTCTAACTAAATTCCCCTAAAGCATATCTTTCACCAACATTATTCTTTCCCTTTGACAAATTAAGAAATCAAGGCACACAAAGTTTTAGGGAATTGGCAAATCATGTGGTATTTATCATGAGGTTAAAAATAATTCAAAATTGATGACTGATTTAATTTGAAATGTTACAAAATTATTTCAGTTCTTAGCCTGCCCATATACACAAGTGTCCATCTAACTACACTCAATAGTTATTCTTCAAGTCACTTAATCGTAACCTTGAAAGTTTCTGTCAATCAGTCTGTAAGCATTTACTGAAAACTTACTATGTTTTGATTTCCATACTAGGTAATAGAGATATAAATTAAAATAGGAAATGAAATAATCCTTACAAGGAAGATGATCACCAGAGAAAAGAAGGGGGGGAACATGGAAACTTTTCAAGTATTTTAATGGCAGTTACATGAAACCAAATTTAAACTTTAAATTTAAGCTCTTTGGAACAAGAAAGCAAGACCAGAAACAGTAGGTAGGATTTGAGAGGATATACATTTAGGCTTAATGTCAGAAAGTGAAAAAGCCTGCCTTGTGGGTTCTGCCACCTTGGAGATATTCTAGAATAATGTTCCTCCCATCTCTCAGATAACTCATCTTCCATCATTATCCCTGGGGTGAGTCTTCCACTTTCTGCCCATCACTATTTTCTCAAAAGGTTGCAAATCCTCATTTCCCAACTTCTTTGTCTCTGATATAATTTCCAGATACTATGGGACTGCAATGGTCAAATGCATCTTCTGTCTCTCCTCTTGTAATTTCTCCATCCTCATATGCTATCTCTCCCAAACCATTCTGGGGATGGCCTGGAAATACAACACCCAAGTAAGACATGCTAATACTTCTGGACTTGGGGATGTGATCATCTTTCTTCTGTGCCTTTCCCATTTCTCACTGTTCCAGCTATTGTCCACTAAAGGACTGCCTTCTATGTTCCCGTTGAGAAATTTGCTCCAACATTAGAAATTCCTAAATATAAATCTCTCTAACCAAGAAAACTAGAATGCATAATTAACAGGTTATTATAACCCCAATTAATCAGCTTGACAGTTCAGTAACAAGTCAATTATTCAATAATGGCTATCATGGTCTTAAAACCTGAATTAGATAAATATACATGACTCATGTCAATATGAACAGCTATTATGCTGCAAATTGACTTTATTTAAAATCCAAAAAGAAGAATCAACAGTTGGATAGTAAAAGTGTTTTCTCCATGATGATAAAATAACACTTCTAATGAATTGGGTAGATCTTCTGTGGAGGACAGATGGATAGATAGATAATAATTTCATAGAATGATAGCCTATGGCAGTCTTATCTGCTCAGAAAGAGAAACTTGACAAACCAATTAAATCAAGAATTCGGTCAAATCGTAACAAGAGGCAATTTAACCTGGCAATTTAGAAAATGTTCCACCATGAAGTAGCATGAATAGACTCTAAGTGGAATAAGTGCAAATATTTAAGTTAAGAATAGCTGCTAATGACAGAACTGTGGGAACATCTGAGATAAAAGCCAGTAAATATGAATTTGGATATGTATCACTACCCTTCTTTAATTTATCCATTTTGCAAATTAAAAGAGAGCATAACAGAGCATATGGAAAAGAGTACTTGAAATTAGGAAGACTGATATGAATTCTGCCTTTGATGCTTACAACAAATGTGAGTCCAGGTGAGTCACTTCAACTTTCTCATGCTCAGTTTCTTTAATTATAAAATAGTAATTAAAAGTACCAACCTTATAAGGTTACTGTCGGGATCAAATCAGATACACTTTGTAAACATTAAAAGATTATTTCAACATTTGCAACTACTGCTTCATTGATGACAGTTTTTTTTATATTTATGTTTTCTTAAAGCCAGACATAATTTTGTATGCTATTGATTATTTTGAACTTTGAGGATCATTTATTCCAAATATTTATCAAAGCTTAAAATACTTAAAGAATTACAGGAATAAAGCAATAAAGAGTTCTACATAAACTTCAATTGTTTTAAAGGATCAAAGAATGACTAAGGTTCTTTCCATTCACATCAGAAAGGCAATAACTATCTGAACTTAAATAAACAGCAAATACCTTTTGTCAACATGTTCAATAATATTTGCTACCATCTTTCCTGAGAAGTCAAATTACTTTTTTTTTAAGGAATCATCCTTATTTGATAAACCTGGGTGTCATTCTCATGTTATTTATCTTAACCTTTGATGGCATATTCACTTATGTCTGCAACCTTGAATATTTCAGTATTGTAAGTAGAATTTATATTTGTGGAATCAGTGGGATTTAGAGTTTTAAGGAAACTCAGAGAAATTGAGGATAAAAAACCTTCATTTTATCAGTTGGAAAATCAAATAATGAAAGACAGAGACTTGGACTCAGAAGAAGAGAGTTGAGTTGAAACTCTGTCACTGATTCTCTGGAGAGAGAATTTAAAAAAAAATAAGTTCAACTGAGTATAATATATACTCTTTTACCTCTCCCATAGTTGCATAATGGGAAAGGTGTATTTATTCCTGAAATACAAAAGTTTTCTGAAATCCTTCCTTCTCTGTTCACATATTCCTACTATGGCTGACATCTTAGTGTCCCAGGTTCACAACCTGAGAAGTACCCATCACTCTTTCTCTTTTGCCTTCTATCAAAACTGTTACTAAACCTTATCAATTTTTTCCAATGGCAATGGACAGCTTTCCTCTTTATTCAATTTTATTTTTTCTATTATCTGTAGAAACAATTTTAACTATTGTTTTATGATGTTTTTCAATTAACATTCTCTCCTCCCTAATCCTCTCCCCAGGGCAGTAAGTAATCAGTACTTGAACCAAATATGTATTTCCATATTCCCCATATTGTGACTGAAGACACATATCAAATATACAATTAAAAAAAAACTCAGGAAGGAAATAAAGTGAAGAATTATTTGCTTTGATCTTCAATAAGATTCCAATAGTTCCTTATTTGGTTATGTAGAGCATTTTTTAAAAGTATTATTATTGTCATGAGTCTCTTGGGGTTAAACTGAAGCCTTGTTTTGCTGATAATAGCTTAAACCTTCACAAATATCATTTTACAATATTTCTGTTACTGTCAAGCTGTATCAATTTTAACTCAAAAATGCATCTCTCTTATTTTAAAATTTTTAAAAAATTGAATCCCAAATTCTCTATAAGATAAGCAATATGGGGCAGCTGGGTAGCTCAGTGGAGTGAGAGTCAGGCCTAGAGACAGGAGGTCCTAGGTTCAAACCCGGACTCAGCCACTTCCCAGCTGTGTGACCCTGGGCAAGTCACTTGACCCCCATTGCCCACCCTTACCACTTTTCCACCTATGAGACAATACACCGAAGTACAAGGGTTTAAAAAAAAAAAGATAAGCAATATGATATTAGTTAAGCATGTGAAATCACACAAAACATATTTCCATATTATCCATATTTCACAAAAGGCAAGAAAAAACAAAAAAAGTGAGAAAACTATATTTCAATTTGAACTTAGAGTTTATCAGTTCTTTCTCTGGAGGAAGACAATTTTTCATTAAGTATTTTGGAATTTTGTTAGATCATAGTATTGATAATAGTAGCTAACTCTTTCATAATAGATCATTATTATGATATTGCTGTTACTGTGAGCAATGATGCCCTAGTTCTATTCACTTTCACTGTGTTCATAGAGGTCTTCCTATGCTTCCTCTAGAATGTTTGGCCTCGTTTGCAAACCCAGAAATATATCATCGGTGTTATTATTTTCTGTCATCCTTTCTATCATTTGTCATTTATGATAGGTATGATGTGGCACATCAGAGTTGTTTTAATTCACATTTCTCCTACCAATAGCGATTTGGAGAATTTTTTATGTGACTATGGAGAGCTTTGAAGTATTTTTATTCTTGAAACTACCTATCAATTTCCCTTGACAATTCATCAATTGGGGAATGTTTTTTTTTTGTTTGTTTGTTTTTACAATTTGACTCAGTTCCCTGGGGAAAGAGTCCTTTATCAGAGAAATTTTCTATAAAAATGTTTGATATGACTTCATTGTCTATGCTACTGTGAAACTTTTTTATCTCCTTTAACAAGGTGTATTTTTCCTTTTCCTTTGTCTGAGATAATGATTACTACCCTCCCTTTTTATTATTTCAGCTGAAACATTAAGTAGAGTACCCCATGTTTTTTATTATATCCATGTATATGTGTTTGTGATTTTGTTTCATATGTGTCTTTTTTAAGCAATAAATGTGGAATTTTGGTTTCTAATCCATTCTCTTATCCCTTTCAGTCTAATAGTTCATCCTATTCACATTCACAATTATGATGACTAATTGTGTGTATATCTCCATCCTATTTTCTTCTGCTTTTCCTTCTCGTTCTCTTTGTGTCCTTTCCTCCTTCCTCAAAAGTCTGTTTTCCTTCAGACCATTGTTCCCTTTCATCTTTCCTCTCTTTTTTTGTTAGACTTTATTTCTGGTTTTTAAATTATTATTTTTCCTCAGTATTTTTCTGCCTCTTTTACCAAGCAGTTAATTCTTTTTTCATAATTTTCTTTCATTGCTTTCATTTATTTCTCCCCTTTTTTCCCCTTTACTATTATTACCCCTTTCTTTCTCTAACTCTTCCAGGAGTTTTTGTTGCATTTCCATCAAATAAGCATTTTTTCTCTTATCCTTTGATATAACTGATTTCACATTGATTTCTCTTCTGAGTTTGTGTCCACTTAGCTTTCTAAGGTTAAGTTCTTTTCTTGATTTTTCTTAGTTTTATTGCTCATTTTTAAGCTTATATCTTAGATAATATTAGCCAGTCAATATATCATGCTAACATTGGTCTCTACTCATCAGGAGGTAGGATGTCACTTTGCTAAGCTTCAGTATTTTTTGTCCTGCTGTTTTCAGAGTTATTTGTATACAAGTTTTATTGCTTCCAAGTTGATATGATCTGGATGTGGTCACTGCTCTTGTAGTCTGTCCTCTGCTCTTTACCCATTAAAAGTCACTTATCACATGCAACCACAAGAGTTAGTGTCCCTCTTGGCCTTGGAACTGTGACTAGGTCCCCTTCTCTTCTGCCCATAAGCACTAGTGCTCCTTTATGTCACTAGAGCCCCTGTTTCCATATGAATAACCACAAGTATTCCTTTCTACTAAGGAAATACAATAGAGAACTCTTTGTGGGTAAGAGGTGCCAATAATTGCCAAGTTCATCTAGTGCCAACAAAGAGTCCCCTATAACTTCTTTCAGACCAGTCATCTGATCTGCTCCTGCCACTCTTTGTTGCCACATCTTCAGGGCCTGCTACTGTCCATGTGCTCCAGGGAAGCACCCTGGAAAAATGACCCACCATGATCTTTTGAGGAATTAAAATTTTTGAAGGGCAATTTTAGGAGAGTTCATCTGGGAGGCTTCCTTTTCTTTAGTCATCATCATCATCATCATCATCATCATCATCATCATCATCATCATCATATATTTCCCATCTATTCCCTTTATTTCTCCTCTCATTCGGACTTCACTTGGGTTCATGTTTTCATCAATTCTTCCCTAGAAAATTATAATGGTCTCCTGATTCATCTGTCTGACTTAAATCTTACCCCTTCCCCAATTCACCTTCCACACTTATGCTAAAATAATAATCCTACTCTGCAGTTCTCATCATTTTTATCTTGTGCTCTGGAGTTACCAACTATTTTCTCTAGAATACGAGATATAATCAAACCACACTTCATCATTTGGAACTTTTTTTACTCTTTGTTCCAGTCATTTTAATTTCTTTACCTATTTTAGATAATTTACTTTCTTTTTCTTCATAAGTTACATGTTAGTTTTATGAGTCTTATTCTCACCCACATTACATCTCTAGTTTCTCATTTTTAATGAAATCTTCTCATTTCAGTCTCACAGAATCTCTGACATCTTCAAAGCTTATCTCACATACCACTCTCTATAGGAATATCTTCCTGATGTCCACAGCTCCTCTGAATTGTTAGTGCCTTGGGTCCCATGAATTAGCTAGCAAAATTTGGATATAGATGGAGACACATATGCATATGATGTATAGAGTTTAATGTTCTGAGTGTATATTACTCCTATTCCCAAAAGAATATGTTTATTTTTTTTTAGGGAAGAGGACATTTTGCTTTTTTTCCCCCTTGTGTGAATAGTATATGCTCAGTATTTGTTAAATGAAAATATACCATTCTCATTTAAAAAAAAAAATCATAGTAGTAAAGGAGTAATGTTCACCAGCTATTGCTTCTTTATTCTCAGTGGCCTTGTTTTGGTAAAAAACACATATGTGATGTTTTTCACTATTCCATTCCATACATCACCCCCTGCCCCCCATGTCTGTTCATGTGTCTGATTTTCCTATCATTGCAAATATTGAAAACTAAATTTGGTGATACATGTAAAACCCAGAGGAATTGTGTGTTGGCTAAGGGGGTTAGGTGGCTTTGGGGGAGAGGGAAAGAACATGAAACATGTAACTATGGAAATATTTAAAATAATTTTAAAAAGAAAACTAAATTTGGCCTACATTTGAAATTGTTTAACCTTGACTATTAATGTTTCTAGTATAAGTAAAGCTGGATTTAAAAAAATACTGCTTCATCTGCTTAAGTCATTTTCACATTTTATATATTGTAAACTTTCATTTGATGATTCAGAAGATTTCAGTGACCCCTTCATTTTTGCCAATGGGAATAAAAGCTATTAGAATTTTTCTTTCATTGTAATTTGCCAACCTCATAGTGTCATAAGGCCAGAGATTTAGAGGTGGATAGTATTTAGGGGACAATAAACTCAACACTCAGATTTTAGAGTAAAATAGAGGTCCAAAGTGTTTAATTGACCTTAGAGCAGTGGTTTCCCAACTTTTTGGCCTACTGTCCCCTTTCCAGAAAAAATATTACTTAGCCCCCTGGAAATTTTTTTTTTAATTTAATAGCAATTAATAGGAAAGATAAATGCACATGTGGCCATCACCGCCTCCCTGGATTGCTGCAGCACCCACTAGGGGGCATTAGCACCCACTTTTGGAATCACTGACTTAGAGGATCATAGTGCTAGGGAGTATCTGTAGCAGGATTTGAACCCATTTCTTCTTCTTTCCAAGCTTTGTCCATTATTCTCTATGTTATATTATTTTGCTCATCTATTTTTCATCTGTAATTACCTTAAAGATGAATAAAATTAACTAAAATACAAGTCACATTCTCTTTTAATATATATACTTATTTTATATTTTATTATATATAATTTTATTTACTCATATATTATAATTATATTATATATCAATTATATTTTATATATAATCAATATTTTAACATAATATAATAATTATATGATATAATAATTTTATAATTAACTTTTAATATCATACAATATAATAATCAATATAATAATTAATGAATTAGTAATATAAATAATAAATTAAATAATATTATGTGATTAATATATATATTAGCCATTTTATTAGTGACCTATTTTTGATAACTATTTTGCAGTAGTTAAGCCTCTCTAAGAAATATACTTTTTATGCACAGACCCCAGTATTGGAAAGAAGATCTGAGATCGTCCATCTAACCAGAGGTATGCGTACTTAACAATATCACTCTGAAAGATCATACACTCCAGCAATGGGTGTGATTAGTCTCCATCTTCCAATGAGAAAGAAACTTGAGTTTTCCTGGAATAATCCATTTTCTTTTGGACAGCTCTAATTTTTAGTAGCTTTTGCTTTACAGAAAGACTAAATCTTGCTCACAATTCCTACCCATTGCTTCTTACTCTGCCCTTTTTTAATGAAATGAAAACATTCTCTGTCCCATGGTAGTCCTGCATGTATTTGAAAGTAGTTTTCATGGCATCCGTCATTGGAGAAAACTTCTTCACTCTGGACTAATTCCCAGTTTATTCACCTGAACCAGTGTATAGTACATGCTCTAAGGCCCATTACTATCATTATTATGCGTTCCATGTTCATGCCTTGACCCAGAATTGAAACTGCTAGATCATTTGTAGCCTGACGATATATCAATGGTTGTAAACATAATCTTTCACTTCATTTGGTTGAGACTGGAAGTGGCAGAGGCCCATTTGCCCCCAGTCTCTTAGTTACTTCTAAGCTATACTAAACTGTTTATCTAAACATTTCCTGACTAATTCAAAAGGTGAAGTTGCTATCTTTCACTCACCTCTAGGGCTGCCTCAGGATTTTTTTTTTTTTTGACTCTTCTCACCTACAATAACAGCTTGTAATTCAGAAGAAAGGTGTTAATTACCTCTCTAACACTTTCTCCCTTCTTTGTAGAGAGAAACTTCTTAATTTATCTTTGCAAGGTTAATGGTCCTTTGCCAAACACAGATAGCATCACTTTCCTTCTTTTTTTTTTTTTTTCCAGATCAGCTCCTAATCAAAATAGAGGTATGTCAAACTCCCTTATTACCCATGTACTCTTTAAAAGCCTTAATTAATTGATATCTGGTTACTGGATTTTGGCAATCTGACTTATTAATGAAACAAATGTCTTTATTTTTCCAAAATGTAGTCTATTTTATCCAATGTTTTATAAGTTTTATTACCCAGAGAGAGACATCACCATACTTAAACTAGCATAAAAGTCTCTCTCAGCCTAAGATCCAATTCAAAGGATGGTACAATTACAAATTTCTCAAATAGTTATAACCCCAAACCAAGGCATGGACTCTGCAAATAAGCATTGTGTAAGCAATGATTGATTAAACATTTTCTTTCACTAGAAAGTTCCCAGAAAAATCAACGATGCATTTATTTTCTAAAGTTTTGTTTTTTGCCAATGCTGCCAAACATCCTTCAAGATGAACCCATGGCCATGCTCACTTTAAGCCATCTTTTCCATTTATTCTTCTACTAATTATGTTCTTTAAACCAGTAACTTCCCAATTGCAGAACATAATGTCTTTCTTTTCTCAATTCTCATTCACTGAAGGGCATTTAATTTTTTTTTCTTTTTACATATAGAAACAAATTTTGACAACTTTTTCGTGACATTTTAGGATTCAGCTTTTCTCCCTCACTCCTTTATCCTTCCTCCCCGGGGTGACAAACAGTATCATGCATATGGTCTCATGAAATATAGTGGTCTCATGAAATAAGTATTTCTATATCACTCATGTTATGATAAGACACATATCACACATGCAATAAAAAAACTCAAGAAGGAAATAAATTGGAAGGTGGAATATTTTGAATTTCAATAAGAATCCAACCATTCCCTTTTGTACTGTGGATAGCATTTTTCATTATGGTTTCCTGGTGGATATTTTGAAAACTTGCTTTGCAGGTAATAGTTTAGTCTCTAACAGTTGAAAACCATACAATATTTCTGACACTTTGCTCCCCAGGTTCTGTTTGCTTCACTTCGCATCAGGTCATATAAATCTTTCCAGGTTTTTCTGAAATCATCCATTTGGTCATTTCTTATAGCATAATAGTATTCCATTCACAACCCTATACTTCAAGTAAATCATCCATTCCCCAAGTGATATACAACTCCTCGAGTTTTCAATTCTTTGCCACTACAAAAAGGGCTACTAAAAACATAGTGGTGCTTGTAGGTCCTTTTCCTTTCTCTGATCTCTTTGAGATAAAGACTCAGTAGTGTATTACTGGGTTGATAGCTCTGCATAGTTTTGTGGCTCTCTAGAATGGTTATAACAGTTCACAACTCAACCAACAATGCATTAGTGTCCCAATTTTATCATAACTCCTACAAAATTTATCATTTTCCTTATTGATCACATTAGTCAATCTGATAGGTGAGGGGGTCATATCTGAGAGTTGTTTTAAATTGAATTTCTGTAGTGATTTGGAGAAATTTTTCATATGGTTATAGATAGTCTTAATTTCTTACTCTGAGAGCTGCTTGTTTATGTCCTTATGTCATTTTTCAATTGAGAAATGATTCGTATTCTTTTAAATTTGATGACTTTCTGCATACTTGAGAAATGAGGCCTTTGTCAAAGATGTTTGCAATAAAATGTTTCCAAAATTTTTTCACAATTTTTTCTTCTAATTTTAGTTGCATTGCTTTTATATGTACAAAATCTTTTAAATTTAATGTAATAAAATATTGTTCCACCGCAGAGGTTTTGACACTACTGACCATTCCCCAATACCTTTCCCTTTGAAAACCATTCCACTAGATTTCAATGACACTACAGGATTCTGGTTATTATTGAACTTCCAAGACTATTCTATTCCTTGTTGGTTGCTCCTTTTTCTATAGCTGGTTATTGTGAATGTTCCTAAAATATTTTTCTGTACCTTTCTATAATCTCATCTACCCCAAAACATCAATGTCAATTCTTTCTAGATAAGTGGCTATCATATCCCCAGTTTGCATGTGTTTTTTTGAACTCCAGTCCTTCATTTCCAATTCTGTCTTGACTATCACTATCTGCAAGCTGAATGATTCATCTATTCCTTAAACTCAACCTCTCCAAAATTGAACGATCATATTCTTCCACAAAGTTAGCTTTTCTTTCTGATTATCTTAGTTTTATTAATGATGCCATGACTCTCCTACTTACTATGTATTCAAACAGTGAAAAAAATCCATCATAACATGTTTCACTATATTAAATGATTTAATATATACTTTTATTGCTTTGCTTCTATATCATTAATATCTCATAAATTTCCTTTTTTATATTTGCACTGTCAAAATGTGGACATCATTCTTTAAAACTAATAATCAAGCTAGTTTCTGTCTCCATTTTACTTTTCCTTAATGAACTTTAATCTATATTAAAAGTTAATGTAATTATAATCTTCATAAAACAAAGCTCTCAAAATGTCCTCCTGTTCAAAACTTCCCATATATTCTAATTACCTAAAATAATCCCCAAATTATATACCTTTCTTTTATTGTCTTGTGATGAAAGCATTTATATATTTGGTTTATTCTCCTTTATCAGTTTACAAACTTCTTGAGGGTAGGCACTATGTCTTACTCATTTCTGTGTTTTTCATAGCAGTTGGAATTGTTTCTTGACAATTGAACTTGAATTGACAATTGAATTGAATATTGAACAGTTTCAATAAAATTATCGCCCTCTGTTCTTGAATCCTTGTTTTACTACCTAATATGTTTCCCTTTACTTAACAAATTCTAGCTCTTGCTCTCTTCCACTTTTTGCCTCTTCCCTTTCTGTTCTTTCACCATTGAACAAAGCTGGAGGAAACTGAGAAGGGTGCTGAGTACATTACCAATCAAGTTCATTATAAATATAGTGCATTTTCTTTATATCAGTATCTCTTATACTCTCTACTCCTATCCACCATTCTCTGAAAAAATGCTCTTTTTTATGAGGCCAAAACCCATAAATGTGCAATTGATCCCATCCCCTCCTTTCTTTTTCAATTCTCTAACTCTAATAGATTGAATCAACAATTTTTCTTTGCCACACCTGACCTTCTCTCCAAAGTTACTAATGATCTCTTAGTTGCCAACTTTTAGAGTCTTTTTCAGTTATCAGTCTTCTCAACCTCTCTACAGACTTTGACATTATCACCCTCTTTTCTTCGATAATCTGTTCTTTCCTACGTTTTTATGACATTACTATCCCCAAGGTCTCCTCCTACATATCAAAACACTCCTTCTCAATCTCCTTTCCTAAATTTTATCAAAATCCTGTCCACTAATAATAGGCAGCTGTGAGATTGTATAAAGGACAAATTTGTCCCACTGAGGAAAGCAGCCATGCTTGCCTGAGATTGCTGGCAAGGTTCCAATCTCTCACACAAAGGCACTGCTGCTTTTGGCCAAAGATCATCACTAAACCCTGAGTCCTCCCTCACTCTGAAGAGCAAAGAAGTCCTTGTAGTATCATGAATGAAAGTACCAAACCTGCCTTTCCCTAAATTATGCAGAACAGATTAGCAATCACTCTTAACTTGTTTACAGCTGCAGTAGCAACCCTGGTAATATTCTTGTGTGAAGTCATTTCATAAACATTATCCTGTGGGAAAGTAACACCCCCTCCCCCCCCCACAAGAATGTTGTAGAGCTTCCCATTTTACTCTCTCTGAAAATCTTTCTTTTTGTCACAATAAACAGAGTTTATGGACATCATGTCTCTCCTTCTGGCCCTTGCTTTATCTCTTCATTTTTCTGTCTGTATGTCTGTCTCTGCCTCTCTCTGTCTCTGTCTCTCTGTATCTCTCTCTGTTTCTCTGTCTCTGTCTGTCTGTCTGTCTGTTTCCCCTTTCACAAAGACAGAACCAACACTAGCCTCACAATGCCCCTATCAGGCATCCTCCAAGACTTTCTCTCTGACCCCTTGCTCTTCTCCATTTAAACTATTTGACTTGGTGGACTCAGTTTCTAGAGATTAATTTATAATCTCTATTTGATGATTCTTGTTTCACCTTTCTAGCCCTAATCTCTGTCCTGACATCTGTTTTAATATCTCAAATTGCATCTAGACTTTCAGGGTACTTTGTGGCTATTTGATTCAAAATCTTCGAAATCTTCATTTGTCCAGAATCTTTCCATATCCTAGAGCTCATTCAGTATCTCAAAGGTCATAGCAACTTGTAAGGATTCTACAACTGGAAAATAGCAGAGGCACTCAAGGAGCTAATCCCAAGCCTCCTGAACTTTAGGTTTCAGGTTTATCAGTATTTTCTTTTGTGGGGAAACAGGGAGGAAGAAAATTTTCTTAGCATGATATGCCTTTGCTGGGTATGAATAGTGTTTGATGATAAATCCATTGAGGTACTGTCATTGTGGGGGAAGAGGTGAAAGAAAGAAATTCATCCATGGAAAGGGGGAAATTGAGCTTACATAGATAGGTGACAAAATGAGAGCAGCAGCAACATCTTCAAAGCAAAAGATATTGGCCTCCTTTAATGAATTTTACAGACATTTACCTTCAAGAATTATTAAACTGTGTTTAAAATAAGAGTTATGTTTTTCAAAGGACTTATTCCTTCTCAAGAAGTCAATCAAAAGGATTGAAGTTGTAATAACAGAGAATTTATAATTAAAATTGCATCAGGAAGAGAAGTTAAAATGAGAAACAAGAGTTGTGTCGGGTCAAAAGACTTTAATATTTTTGTGAATATGATAATAGTTTTCATTAAAGTGATAGTTCTGAAAAAAAATCTTTGTAGTTTTAGCTAATTAATTCACAATGTGTATTTATACCTGGAAATAAATTACATTTAACAAAAAAAAATGGGGGAGTTAAATAGAGCATGATTGTTAAAGCATTTAATAAGTGGAAATATGGAAAAATAAAACATATATTTCATCTTGAAAAAAGAACATCATATTTCTTAAAATCAAAAGCAGAAATCAGTCCAGGGCACTTTGTGAATAATAACTGAACATTTATTTCAATGAAATAAAAAGCTCAAGAAAAATATAAATTGTATGCCTTAATTATAGAAATTGAGATCATAGAAAAATGTTCAATATTTGATTTACAAATATCATGCTTTACATTATTTATTTATATATTTTAATGTGTTATATATTTAACACATATACAAATATAATTATATATAAAATATATAAAACAGATTAAGAAAACAACTCTGGAAAAAAGTTAGTTATGATATTCTCATTAATCAATGAGTATTCCCAATAATGTTAATCCAATATGTGAATTTTTATATACATTTCTATCTCCAAAAATCTATTTTTGAAAGAAATAATTCTGTATACAATTGTTGCTTGTGGGAGGGCAGTAGAAAGAAAGCATTGTAATTATATATTTTTGATCAATGGAAATGTCGTTTCAATTCTAACCTAACTGCATCTATTAATGTTTGCAAATCTTTTAAAGAAATTAGCATCCTTCATGATTCATTATTTGTTACCCTAGATCTAATTGTTCTAATGTTTCTATGTAGGTGGCCCAGCTCAAGATTTGATTCAAACTGAATGCAGCTGGTGTACTGAAGGTGCTGCTTGGTCTTTATTTGTAATTAAGTTTCATAAATTAATCTGTGCCATTTTTAAAAGAAAGTGACAATGTTGAAAGGCAAGGATTCTATACATTCTTGTCGATCTTGTATCATCTAAATCATCAAATAATTCATAATTCAAATTTTTATTTGTAAGACCAGATCAAAGTTTAACCCAGATAAGCCTCTGAGTAATCTTAGCAAAAATTACACTCACATAGATGAGCCTGATTCCTCTGGAGGAAGGCTCTCCTTTCTCCTGAGGGTTGTGCATGTTTGCCTGAGAGGCCAAGGTGAATCATCTCAAATATTATAAGACAGAGTCGGGCATGTTCTTGCCAATATGACCAGCAGTGGTCAGTGTGAGAGTTTCATATAACTAAATTATATTTTCATTTACAAAGGGATTTTTTTTTACTGAAAAAATATCATCAAACCCAAATTACAAACATTTCTACTTACTGCTCAGTATTTCCACTTATTGCTCTACACAATATCTACTTAGCCTCTGACTGATGGGCTTGAACATAATGTTATATATAGGCTACATTCAGAAATGAATCATATATTGATATTTATATATTCTCCCCTCTTTTCTTTTAATTAAAAAGTCAATATATTGTCTTTTTTTATTAAAAAAAAAACTACTATTCTTTTTTATCCTTCAATCTAATTCTTTTTTGGACATATCTCTAAGACTCATCACAACCAGGATTGACGATTTAGATAATTTGGCTTTTGTATTTCTGGTCATTTACTCTCTTGATCTTATGATGTACACAGAGTTATAGCCAAGTCTTATATACTTTCACCTAAGATCAGGAAAAAAAAAACCAGAAATTCAAAGAGGGAAAGAACAAAGGGCTCTATTCATGGTTAACTATGAGCCTCAGTGGGAAGAATAGGTAGCAGTGCAATGCAGAAACACGTCTTGGGTTTTGGAAACATTCTAAACTACAGCAAAACAGTCAATAAAAATATTCTTTTTAACATGGAAGAAACAACCTAGGATCAGGGTCCTTCTAATACATTTTTTGGACCTTTCTGGAAGCTGCCCAACTTTTTCCACATGAGCTGGCAACTGACTGTGCTCTGGGCATGGGTCTTTGTCAGTATCCCAGTTCTATAAGTAATTTGAAAAAGAATTTTAAAAATGGAAAAATATCTTATTTAAATAAATTATTATCTTCAATTTTATTTTTCCACAAACAAGATAAGCAAGGCAGAAAATATAATAATATGGGAAATATTCAAATTCTATTTTTTATATTTTCCACATTTGAAAAGAGGATAACAAAAATTGTGAAATAATATTGTCTATCTGTTAACCTGAGGGAAGGAACCAAGGTTTTTCCTAAAGATATTTCCTTTGGCAGTCCTCCCTATATACCTGGAATTCCCTCATTTATCATCTTTGCCTCATGGCTTTCTAGATTCCTTCAAGTTCCAGCTAAAAATCTCATTTTTAAAAGATACTTTTCCACAACCTTCTCTCTGTTGTTTATCTTCCCATTATACTGTATCCTAGACAGGAGAGGATATCTTTTTGCCTTTTTCTGTGTGTTCTTAGCACCACTTAGCACAGTAACAGACATGTAAAAAATAATGAATGTACCCTGACCATTGACTGACTATGCCTAAAAAGTATGTGAAATATAGATAATCAGGAATCAGGACAGATTAAACACAGCACTCTTTCAGAAAACTAAAAGCTATGGAGGCATAGCATTGATAGACATTAACATCATATATTCATGGCCTTTGTGTTCATTTCACTTGGGGAATGGTCATGACTACATTGAAGAAAATAGATTTTTATATAGAAGGAACCACAGAGAATGAAAGTCAGCCTGAAAGGTTCAAATTCTGGCATTTCTTTGCACATTTTTAATATAATTTCTTTACCAGAATTCTCTTTCAGAAGTCCATCTAGTATCAATAACAAATAGAAGTCAGCTTGTTACTATGAAGAGATCATATGTGTTTCATAAGTTCATTAACAGAATAAAAATGTAAGTGAAAAGTTTAGGTGGCTTTGATGAACAAAGTAAAGGAATAAGTAGAATTTTCCAATTAAAGGACATTTATAAACCACAAAATGTTTTTTTTTGGTTATTTGTTTTGTTTTTGTTATGTCTTTTTTGTATCTATTTAACCAAATATTAGAAGTAAGATACTAACTAATTCTGGAACATGAGGGAAAGCTTGAGTAGTTTTCTCTAATTTCCAAGAATATTTAGATTGTTTAGTTTTTATATAATATCCTTTAAAAAAACTTTATTTTTAATACCAGGCAAGATATTGGCTCAGGAAAACTCGAGTCCACAATTTAAAAATATTATATATACACATTAGTATTTGTAGTTTCTGTGGCTCATTTGAAAATGTAGCATAGATAACAATTGATTTTTGAAAGGTAAGACTGATGGGGGAAATGATGCTCTCATTATAGAGGGAGTTACCCAGTGTGCATTTTGAAGTGGACCTAAGCCCAGGACTCTCTACTGAAACTTCCTCTGACACATCCCACTCACTTTGTAGGAGATGTCAGAAGGAGAATAAAAGAGGAGAGAAGTACAGATTTTGGTGCCTTTTTTCCCTTAGCCTAGGTGGAGAGCTTTGGTTCCTGCTCAGCTGCCAGAGATCTATCTTTCCATGATTTTTTGTAAAATTTCCCTTCCTAACTAAATAAACCTACCTAATTTTCCCTGGAGTCTAGCCTGATTTAATCTGCTCCCTAGCCTACCTATGAAAGACCTTAGTCAATTCCCTAGCTACCTTCCTTCCCTTCCTTTCCCTACCTTTCCTTCCTTTTTACCTATATCACTGTTATTCATTTTTTTCCTCTACTCTCAAAATGCATTTACTTCTCTGTATACATTTTATTTCTCCTCAGTAACACAAGCACCTTAAAGACAAGAATAGCTTTTACTTTTTACTCTACCAAAATAATGTCCGTAAATAGGATATGTCTAATAACAACTTTATGAACTGAAATGAATTTAATTTAGATTAAGAAGAAAAGGATTTAAATACATTTATATGTCTGATTTAGTTATAGCCACAAGGGGAAAAATTCTTTGTCATAGGTATACAGCTAAAAAGAACAGTAAAAAGGGCCGAGAGAGGGGTTAAAATTTATCTTATTTAGATTTTTGTTATTCAAATTTATTTTTATAATAATACCATAGTTCAATTAAATTTAGGTCTGCTTTATCTAATTTTACTTGAAAGATAAATGAATTTTGGTACATCTTTTTTATTAAAATAATTAGCATCTCTCTAATATCTTCATCTATGCAACCTTATCATCTATTTCCTATCATAACACACTACAGGTAGTTCCCAATTAGTGCACACAATGAATTGTCAATTGTCATTGGATTATTTGAATTCATACTACATGTTTCCATTGAGATGGAAAATCATCATATTTTATATAAATCTTACTTAGAATAGTTCTAATTTGAATATATGTAGTCATGTCCAGGGAACTCATGTTCTATTCTAATTGGGACCTAGGTGTCATGACAATCACTACTAATTCTATGAGACAGAAATAAAAAATACTACCTTTAGGAAATTAAATAATGATCATACTAGTCAAAGAAATGCCAACCAAAAAAAAAAAAAGAAATTTTATGATGAGAAGACAAAAATCACGTTCTTCAAGGTTTTTGGAATCTGGAATATTAGTATTTGTTGAAAGAGATTTGAGAATGAATGCTAACCCACTTCTCATTTTGGGTATGAACATTTGCCAATTAAATAATTGAATCAAGCATATTTATACTGGAAAATTCCACTCATTTTTCCAACCTGGAAGAGAATGAGAAATAAATGATAATAACTTCACAAATTTCTTCAAACATAATTGGAACAGTTTCTTCAAAAACACTTGTTTCTCTAATAAACCAAACCAAACCACTACTCCCAAAACACACAAAAAGTGAAAATAGTCTTTTCAAAAGTCTGTTCACATAGTCAAGTAACATTTCTATCTCTCTGTGGGTGAACTGCTGCTTGACTATGTGAACAGAATTTTAAAAGTTATTTCCATATTGCCATTAATAATTTTCATACTTATATTTAAGATTTTTATGATATAAAGGAAAGGGGGTTTTTCTTACACTGGTAGAAGTTTCATAATTCTGAGACTGTGGTTATGACTATTTCTAGGAATTTACATTTCAGAGAGTAAAATACATTGATCTGGGCACAGGTCTAGGTTTCTAACAAAATCAGAGTCCCACTGTGAGCTGTTTTAACTAAATGTACTGTTTGATCCAGGATGTAAAGTCATATAAATAATTTTCAGACAAAATGTTTCACTGGTGTTGAATATGAATATCTGAAGTGGAGCATGATAGTAAGATACTATATAATCTATCACTGACAATCAGATTTTAGGCCAACCAGGATCATAGATGGCAATCAAAGATGCTTATGTGATGGATACTTTATGCATTAAATGTTAAAGTAACTGTTTAATTAATTCAAAACAGGAGGGAATTAAAAGAGAAAAACAAGAAAACACAGAATTGCAACAGGTTGGTTGACATCTTCTTAAGGAACAAATAGCCAAGGTACAAATCTCTTCAATATCTATAAAATATAAGTTCCTTGAGGGCAGAGACTGCCTTTCTTCCCACATCTATCTCCATGATTAACATATTGTCTTATATAGTGTTAACTTAGGAAAAACTCGGGACTATTAAATAGTCATAAAACCACTCTTTAATCAAGGGAAAGGGCGATGAAGGCTACTTGGCCTCTTTTGCAGAGCTGCGCCTTCTGCAGAGCCTAAAGGAACACTGCTTCACTCTGCTCCCTGATCCCCCTGGGAGTGACACAGAGCTAGATGACCACTCCTAGGGACAAAGGAAATTGGGGAACTTATATACCTTTTGGGAAGATCCAGGGGGCTAGGAGAGATGATTGACATTATACTGACAGGATATAATCAAGCTAGAGAAAGGGATCATAGCTAGAGGCTAGGGTGTAGGGGAAGGGGCTGCTTACACAATGGATACAAAAGGATGGTCCCTGCCCAGGTGTGTCTTCCTGGGCAGGGTCTCTGATACAATGGGGAAGACTACCCAAGACAAAAAGGGTATTTAGCATTTACCCTGGGGTCCATTATTCAGTCTGCAACTGCCAGCCTGAGATTCCCTTCAGGGTGGATTCTCCCCAGAACAGGGAGCAAGCACAAGCTTTTGGGGTCTCCAACCTACGAACTATTTCTAAACTTGGGGTTCATCATACCTCACTAAGCTACAAGTTTGGGAACTCTAGATTCCATGTCGACAATAGTAAATGCTTAATAGACACTGGTAACATAACTGGATGAAGAATCTCTTCTTGCATAGTCTTAAAAAAAACATTAATCATCAATAATTCTTTGTTGGTAATAAATTGAAGTAAACTCTGTGGTACAAAAGGGTGCATATTAACCCTGCAAAACCTTACTGCAGAATTTCTGACAGTTGAAAAGGGTTTAGAACCCTGAGGAGAGGCAGTTGATCCTGGACACTTGATGAGAGTAGGAGGGTCAACTGAGCTCTGTCTTTAGGCTGTAAAATCTGGCATTTTTTCTGTAGCTTTTCTCTTAAGATTTGTTAACTTAGCTATTTCCTTTGAATCTCCCTGACCTTCCCTATCCCAATCATCATTTTCCCTTCCTGAATTTCTGTGGGTTTTTGGAAGGAGGGTGGATCTGGGTGGTAGCTTTCAAACTTTGTAGATTTAGTTTCCCCCTAGTCAAATAGGGCTTACCCTGGATACAAATTATCTCCTGAATCATTGTATGCAACTTTCCTAACCCTAAAGGCAACACCTTTCTCAGTCTCACATTCCAGTCTCCCTCCCCCACCTGAAGCTTTCCCTAGGCAGCTGTTAGAGATACCTTGTATCCCTCTGTCCTTTACAATCAACCCTGAAACTCAATAAACCCTGTTTGTCACTTAATCAAACCTTTGGCTAATTCAGTAGTTGATTTATAAGAGAGGGAGAAGGGGAGAAAGGAATAGGATTCTCTCTGGGTCCTAAGGGGAGTTGGAGGCTTCCATCTTGGAGGAAGTGCAATCTCAATACTTCCTCTGGACTCTTCCTTTGTGAACCTGAGAAACTGACTAGAAAGCCCTCTAGTCAGTTTCAAGCCATATCTGCCTGGCCCTAACCTTTGTCTGTAGAAGTGCCCTTCCTACCTGAAGGGCTCAGTCTGTTTCCCTTCAGTGTCTCTATCTCAAACCTGTGTACCCAGTTTGTGTCTCCCTGCTGCAGTTGCCTGCCCAAATTATTTCACCATCTTCTTTGCTAATCTTTATACTCCAGTGTTTATATTCTCTAAACTCAGTCATCCCTTATACCTCCTACACCTCAATTTAATACCTCCAACATTGTATCCTCCTTTCACACTTTCTGACATAGAAATCTACAAATCCCTATCGACTGTGCCTTATCCCCTATTACAATTACCTTATTACCCTACTGCCATATCCCCTTATTACAACTCCTTGCTAAGAAAGGAGATTAGAAGATATATAAAATAAGTTCTATTTCTTAAAGGCATGTGTGTGCTATCTTACTCATGATAACTTTTAAAAATCTGTGAATAGTGAACAGAAATCTAAAATTCAAATCTATGCTTTTTAAGTAATAGTATTATATTAAACCTATAATCCATTCAGACTTTAGGATTATTAATAAAATTGGGGATCATTCCAGCAGCAAAAACTGAAAGTCAAATCACATACATAAACATAAAAATGTGCTTTGAATGCAATTTCTCTATTAAGGATTATACAGATACTTTGGATTATTAGAAATCAATTACAAGGAAAAAAAGAATTGATTGTTTTCACTTTATAATCTCTAAAGTTATTACATCCCAGCTGACTAAAATGCTTCTAACTACTGTATAAACTTTATCCTGATATAGAAATCAAAGATGTTTTCCCTAAAGAAAGGTAATTGATCACATATTTATTGAAAATCAGATTGAGAAGAGTAATAACCAGCACAACTGAGGAATTAATATTCGGAAAAAATTGCTCAGTTCTATAGAAAAGTCTTTCAAAAAGTAGAAAAAAAATCCTAAAAGTTAATGTTAGACACAATAAATTCATTAGTTAAGATATAACTATAGCAATAAATTAAAGTATTAAAGTAAAATATTGCATCAAATTAGAGATTTCTCATCCATTAATAAACATTAAAGACAAATCAAGAGTGATGGAGATGTTTGAGAATAATAAATATAAATATAAAATTACATTTTTGCTTTTAACAATTAATTTTTCATTAATCTGTTAACTGAGGGGAAACTTGGCATTGTAGGTAAAGGGCCAGTTTTAGAATCAAGATGATCTGAGTTATCAAAACCCACCTTTAAAACTTACTGATTATGTCTTCTCTGGACAAGTCATATAACTTCTTGGTGCCTTATACAAGTCTTAGGACGAAATATTTTATGTTCAGACAAGTTCCTAGTGAGTAAGAATTCCTTCCTTCCTTGTAATTAATTGTATGCTTAATATCTAACACAGGGCCTGACACATGGTTGTTACTTAAATCCTTATTGATTCATTGATTTATAGGGTGATGAACAGTCTCCCTTCTGCATTAGCAAATCTACCTTAGTATTAGTTCCTCACTGAAATCTCTCCACTAATGAAATCATAGGTCTAGTCCCAAACGAACCAACGAATGTTTATTATGTTTCAAAATACTTTTCTAGCTTTAATAATGACAGTCTATTCTAGACTACAGTTATATTTGTTTGTTCAGAAGAGGAAGTTAAAGGCATTTTGTTTCCACCAGTCTTGAGATGAAATATAATCTTATGCAATACACTGAGATGATGGTGAAAAACAGAAAGAGACAGTCAGAGAAATAGACAAAAAGAGAAGGTAAAGAAAGGGAGAGACAGAGATGGAGAGTCACAGAGACAGAGAGAAATATTTAGATGTAATTGTAGGTTTACTGTATACATTTACTCTATTATCTGAAAGAATTTAATTAATAGTTTACTAAAACCTATAGTAGAAAGAGCATGAAATTTGGAATAATAAGATCTGCATTTATGTACATATGACTCTACCTCAGAGAATTTTATTTCCTACATCTGCAAAATAAGAATAATACTATTTGTAGTGTTTACTTCAGAGCTTTGCTGTAAGGAATATCTTCTATAAATGGTAAAGCATTTTCTAAATTTCCAACAAAGGCAGTCAGAACAGGTACTTTACTGTTACCCTTAAAAGAAAACTTCTGTGTTTGCAATTTTGCACTAAAACTCATGAAATTCCCCCCTTCTGAGTATGTCTATTCACCTTGTTTGCAAATGTACATCTAACGGTTCCTAAAATCCATGGTTCAAAATGTCCATTTTTTGAGAAATCTTTCCGGACTTGTCTTGTTTTATTAGTTATCCTTTTTGATTTGTATGCCTCAGAATCAATGCATAGTTTGTTGTCATTTAAAAAATCTGGTTGGTGTTATTCTTCAGTTCTTTTTTGTGCTTACAAGATCCATTGTGATTTCTTTGAAGAAAGAATCTATATTCTGTTTTCTGTTAAAACAAAACAAAATTTTCCCTTCAATGAACTTTTACCTCCAAGACCAAGAATGATATTCTGTGAAGTATCTAGTAAATTACCATTGGGCAAATGAATAGAGAGGGAAGGTGAATGAAAAGTCTTGTTTCTGTAGAACATTTATAAATAACTGGAGGTAGAAAAAAGACCAATTTATAATAAAATAATATGCATTGTTTAAGTAGATACGTGAAGAATGAGACTAATTTTTAATAAAAAATATATTTCTAAGGGACAGTGTTAGCAGGAGAGAAATATGTATTGGATATAAAATTATTAAACCATTTCCTATTATGCAAAGTAACTTATTATAGCATTAAACAGAATTATTCTAAATTGAGGCTTTATTTCTTTTAATTTTTAAATAGGAGAATCATTAGAGTTAAAATTACAGTATTAGTAACAAGGTACTCAAAATAGAACACTGTCTGACTATGCATTGATTTGTCAGATAATTTTTTATCAATTTTCTAAGGATCCCATTAGTGGATCCTAAAGTCCCCACCAGGGAATAATTATACTGACTGACAATTCCCATAGTATCTGTTAATGTTTCTAGCAGTTAACTTTAGAAATTCCTTTGGTGGAAAAACTGACCTATACATGTCTGGCCCTATCAATATGCAATTACCAAATCATGTTTTATTTTTTTTCTTAATCTAAATGTTCAATTAATTCAAACAGTCAGCTGGTTTAGTTACACAAGCTATGTGGGTAATGTTTTATATTGTTTTTGTTTTTGTTTTAATTTTCTTTCCAGATTTGCTTAAATATATTAGTAAGGACACTTTTACTGGGGCAGCTCAATGGATATGCATGATAGTCATTGGATGTCCTTTAAATAAGAAGTCTTATAAGATGATATGATAAATTTTCTCTGCCAAAACGAAATTTCCTACCAGAATAAAGGCAGACACAAAGGATGAAAAATTAAATTTTTGGTTACACCATTGCTTTGAATATGGAAGATTCATCTCTGCAAAAAAATGTCTTTTATGCTTGGTCTCGAGTATTTTTCCCTGAATAGGAATTATAGTTCAAGAAGAAGAAACTCTAGAAAAGAAATTCTTATAATAGAGACACGAACAGTCTTGATGAGAAAAAAGGAAGATAAAAGTAAAGACATATGTAATTACAAGAGAGTTTTCTTATTATTTTAAATGTTAAATTAAGGCCTAAAAAAGATAAAAAGAGAAGTATATAATTATGAATGAGTACACAAAATATGTCAATAAAATATGCTAAGAGAGGTAAAGGCTACAATCAGCTAAGGCTTCTCAAAGAGAGCAAAATAAGGTTTTTAGTCTTTGTCGGGAAAAAAGATAATAAATAATCAACCCGTGGTTGAGGAAGCAACATTATTGAAGGAAAGAGAAAAACAAAACTATTCCATTTCTTGCTTTTCTGTCAAACAGTTATCAAATTAAAATGATCATTGTAGAAATCTGAGAATATATAAGATAATGTAAAAAGAGAAGAGAATTGGAATTCCAGTGTGAGACAGGACATGTTATAAGTTTGCCAACATAGTTAAATGACCTAATCATCTAAACCACACCAGAGTTTAAGAAAAATACATACATTAAGAAAAATGAAGACACATTTTCCATAAAATTATTTGGATACAAATAATCATGATTCAATACTTTAAATATCTATAATTTTGGTGTTGTTGGTATTCCTTTATCAATACAGATCACAATCTCTCTGTGACTTTCTAGATGACCTTCTAGTGTTTCTGTGGATGAAAAATTCATTACCTATGGTCAAATTGGTGATGAATTTCTCTGAAATTAGTTTGGCTAATACCCAGACAAAAGATATTCAGCTTAGTGCTAGGTTTGTACTCTAAGATATCCATATTTAGTCCACTAAACCCATTAAGCCTATTTAACCTGATAGCAGGGGAGAGTAATGAATGTTGGAGGGGATGTGGCAAAATTGGGAAGTTAATGCACTGCTGGTGGAGTTGTGAAATGATCCAACCATTCTGGTTGGCAATTTGGAACTATGCCCAAAGAGCAATATAAGAATGCCTGCCCTTTGATCCAGCCATACCATTGCTGGGATTGTACCCCAAAGAAATCATAGATAAACAGACTTGTATGAAAATATTTATAGCTGCGCGTTTTGTAGTGTCAAAAAACTGGAAAGCAAGGGTATGCCCTTCAATTGGGGAATGGCTGAACAAATGGTGGAATATGCTGCTGATGGAATACTATTGTGCTCAAAGGAATAATAAACTGGAAAAATTCCATGTGAAAGACCTCCAGGAATTGATGAAGAGTGAAAGGAGCAGAGCCAGAAGAACATTGTACACAGAGACCAATACACTGTGGTAAAATCGAATGTAATGGACTTCTGTACTAGCAGCAATACAATTACCCAGGACAATTCTGAGGGATTTAAGGAAAAGAACACTACCCACATTCAGAGGAAGAACTACAGAAGTGGAAACACAGAAGAAAAACAACTGCTTGAACACTTGGGTTGATGAGGACATGATTGGGGATGTAGACCGGAAAAGACCACAGCAATGTAACTATCAATAATTTATAAATAAGTCTTGACTGACCACACATGTTAAAAACCAGTGGAAATGCGAGTTAGCTACTCTGGGGGGGTGTGGAGAGGGGGGTTGAGGGGGTGAAGAGTAAAGTAAAAACATGAATTATGTAACCATGGAAAATTTTTCTAAAAATAAAAAAAATTATTAAAAAAAAAAAAAAAAGGAAATAAAAAGCCTACTTAACCTGACAGAGCTCAAAACATTTTGGTAATAAATTTGTGACCCCATGGCCACATCCTTATTGACAAAAATCAGAGTAGGACTTTATTGAAAGAATCTCCAAAGTAAAAAAAAATGAATCAATAATTATTGATGACATTTACATTGCACTTTGAAGTTTATGAAGTGTTTACATAGGAGTTTCATTAAAGCCAGTACTACAATTAGTGTCTGTTGTTTCCAAATCTAAAGGTTTTTGCACTATAGCTGCACTTTGATATTTGAATTTGAGAGGCAGCATGATGCAGGGGGGAAATGGTGAGGACTGTATCAGGAGTTCTGGCTTTAAATCATGTTTTCTTTACTTATTTAGTGATATAATCAAGAGCTAGTCAAAAATTCTCAAAGTCTAGTTCTTCATTAAAATGAGGGTAATAAAACATTCATACCCAAGAGTATTAGAATGAATATGTGTGTGTGTGTGTGTGTGTGTGTGTGTGTGTGTGTGTGTGTGTGTGTGTATTAAAATATACAGATTTCCTTTGGCTCTTTAAATACTTCAAGACTGACTATTACAGTGATGGTAAACCTATGGCACAGGCGCCATAGATTCATTACTACGGAGGTAGAGGGAGGTAGAGGGACTCGGGCAGAGCTGCTCCTATCTCCCTCTCTATCATGCCTGATGACATTTTTTTCAATCAGTCACAGAATTTAAGAGTGGGAAGTGATCTCATACATGAAAAGAATCCCTACTGTAACATATCTGACAGATAGCACTCATGCCTGACCAAGGACATTAGGAGTTTTCTTAGGTTAGTATTTTGGTGAGTAAACAAACTCTTAAAAACATTATTGAGAATTTATCTCAAAGTGAAATTTATGTATTTATAGAGACAATGGTATTACAACTATAGAAAATTCATTTTTTTAGTTCAAAACCTCAGTGGAGCTTTGATGTCAATTGTGTGAGTACGTTTTCATACCCCATTCATGTCTTGGCTTCCTATATGACTCTTACTCATGCCATGCCTCTCCCCTAAAAATCTTCCAGAATTGATTCACTCAATATCTTAATGTCAATTTTTTGCTATTTCATAAATATGAATAAAGCACATAAACTGTCTATCAGTTATCCTTCACTCTTTCTGTATGTCTGGCTTACTTGATTTTACTGTCATATGTTATTAATTAGAAAATTTAATATATAACTAACATCATTTACTTGTCAACAGAAATGGAAGTCTAAACTACCAATAGATCTAAAGTATCAATAGATAACATTAAGAAGAGGTAGATTAATACACTGTTAAGAGTAAATGGAAAGAAATATGCATATAAAACTCTTGGTTATTATGGTTACTCAAACTGAAAATGCACAATGCAAAGTATATTAAAGTGAAAAGATTATTTTGGGGGAACATTTAGAATTTTTAAAGTCAAAACTTAAAGCACTGAAAATGAAGATTTCTCTTGGTGAGAGTAGTATTTATCTGTTGAAATACAAACGCTATATGTAGAGTAATTTTTAAAAATCAGTTCCAGGCCATCGCTTTCTTGTATTTTTTGCCAGTGCATTCTTCCAGACAGAGCACTTCATTACAGAGCTCCCCGTTGAAAGCCTTGGCATTCAGCTGACCCTTCTCTGGGTCTAGCACTCTGCTGCTCTGATAAGTAGTGAAGGGGACTGAAGATTTGATTGCATGACAAAAGACCATGCAGTGTGAAGGCTGTCAAGCAGCAGAAGATGGAGGTAATAAAAAATAGACTGAGATTAAATGCTCTACACATTCCTCTGTCCCTTTGAAGAAAGAAGTCCTATGAAAGTATAAAACAAGTACAAAGCCAAAGAGAAAAAGGAATACTACATTTTCATGAAAATATTATCTTGACAAGATCATCCTTTCTCCTCTTCCCCTTCCTCCTCATGCTCTGACAACAAGCCGAATGGTTCTAAGAATTACTATTCCAGTCTTTCTCTGGGTATACTTATATATACCTACTTACCTAGAGAAATTCACTGATGACTATGCCAGTTACATTTTCATCTTATCTGTTGTCATATTTTGGTTATCATTCTCATTAGACTTCTAAAAATATGCCTATTCATTTACCAATGAAATTGTGAAATATAGGGCTGAATGTTAATGTTTTTTGCCTATTTTATTCAAGCTTCTCATGACTGTGTCATTTTGTAATATTTCTATCAAAGAAATCAATAAAAATGATTTATTAAACACTTGCTATGTGCTAAAAGGTGGTAGATAGATGGCTCAGGGGAGAGAGTGTTGGATCTGAAATTAGAAAGACCCCAGTTGAAATCTTATCTCTGATACTTACTGGCTATGTGATCCTGGGTAAGTCACTTAAACTTTTAAAAAATAAAAAAATACATTTTTCAAATTTTTATTTCATTTTTAAATACATTTCCAGATAACATGTTGATACAATTTTAATAGTTTTCTGACATTTTTTCAATTGTCTCCCTTTCATGTTCCAACACTCCCCACCTCCCCAAGAAGCCAAATAATATAAGTTGGACACATAATAGATATAATACATATTCCATGTTTGTCATGTTGTGAAAGAAGAAACATAGATCTCTTACAGTATACAAAAAAAATTTGGAGGAAATAAGACAAAGAATGTTATGCTCCCATCTGCATTCAGTCTCCATCACTTCCTTCTATGGCAGTACAGAAATTCTTTTACATGATGAACCACTTGGAGTTGACCTGGATCCTTGTATTGCTGAAAATAGTTAAATCATTCACAATTGATCATCCTCCTTTATTGCTGTTCCTCTATACAAAATTCTCTTGGTTCTGCTCACTTCACTTTGCACCACTTCATATAAGTCTTTCGAGGGGTTTTTGTGATCATCTTGTTCATTGTTTCTCATAAAATGAAAGTATTTCATTACAATCACCCTACAACTTATTCAGCCATTCTCTAACTGATGGACATCCCTTCAATTTCCAGTTCTTTGCCATTACAAAGAGCTGCTATAAATATTTTGGCAAGTAGATCCTTTCCCACTATCTTTTATCTCTTTGGGAAACAGACTTAGCAGTGGTATTGCTGGGTCAATTGGGTATGGTTATAGATTGCTCTCTAGAGTCTTTGTTTCACTGCTTTACCAACAATGTATTAGTGTAAAGAATGTTTCACATTCCCTCCAACATTTATTATTTTCCTTTTTTTGTCATATTAGCCAGTCATATGTGTGAGATGGTGCCTCAGTGTTTTGTTTTAATTTTCATTTCACTAATTAATAATGATTTGAAGCATACAATTAAAGAGAGTTTTAATCTCTTCACCTTAGAATTGTCTTTCACATTCTTTGACTATTTTCATTTGGGGAATACTTTGTAGTCTTAGAAATTTGACTAAATTCTCTATAAATTAAAGAAAAGAAGCCTTTATCAGAGATACTTGGTATAAATCCCCAGACCATTTTGTTGTTTCCTTTCTAATCTTGGCTGCATCGCTTTGGTTTGTGTGATTTTTTTTTTTTCATTTAACGTAGTCAAAGTTATATTATCTATTTTACATCTCATAATTTTCTCTATGTCTTATTTAGACATTTTTCCCTTTCCATAAATCTGCCAGTTAAATTGTCCCATGCTTCTCTTACTTGTTTATTATTTGTCCTTTATTTCTAAATAATGTATCCATTTTGACTTAGGTGTATGGTGTGGAATGTTGGTTGGTCCCTAAATTTTGCTATTCTGGTTTCCAATTTTCCCAAAAGTTTTTGTGGAATATCTAGTTCTCCTTCCCAAAGCTTAGATATTTTGTTTTGTTAAACACAAGGTTATGGGCATTTATTGCTTTTTGTTGAGTTCCTAATCTATTCCATTGATCTGCTACTCTATTTTTTAGCCAGTACCAGATTATTTTGATGGTTGCTTCTTTATAATGTAGTTTGAGATATAGATTGACAATTTTCCTTCCTATTTTTTAAATTATTGCCTTGATATTATTGGTCTTTTGTTCTTCCAGAATTTTATTATCTTTTCTAGCTCTATGAAATAATTGTTGGGTTGTTTTATTGGCATGGCATAGAATAGATAGGGGCAGCTGGGTGGCTCAGTGGATTGAGAGCCAGGCCTAGAGACTGGAGGTCCCAGGTTCAAGTCCGGCCTCGGACACTTCCAGCTGTGTGACCTTGGGCAAGTCACTTGACCCCTATCGCCCCCCCTTACCACTCCTGGGCTAAGGATGGTCCCTAGCTCTGATGAAAAAGGAGGAGGGTTGGGCATGGGGCTAGCAACCCCATCCTGTAAAAACTACATTTGCTAAAGAAACTGCAACCTAAAGTAGGGGCAGCTGGGCTAGCTCAGTGGATTAAGAGCCAGGCCTAGAGACAAAAGGTCCTAGGTTCAAATCCAGGCTCAGACACTTCCCAGCTGGGTGACCCTGAGCGACCCATTGCCTACTGGTTGTGGCCCTATGCTCCTAGAATGGAGTCCCAGGATAAAAAAAAA